>NC_053025.1:225846900-226077527 GCF_003073215.2 Triticum urartu
GGGTATCTTTTAGCAAAATTGCCATAGTTTCCTTCCTATCCGTCAGATATAAATCGGACGACCTATATTGCAGGATGGGAGGGACACCATCATCACCAACTTTGTTTTTATAAGAGTAGAGAAAATGCGGAGGCTCAGCTGGAGGCAGGATGTTTTGGTTAATGTGCAAGCCGCACACGGCACCAACATGGCACGAGCTTCGTCTGCCTGGTGTGCAGTCAGGTGAGTACTACTACTAGTAGTACTTCTTTGATGTGTCGCATCAACTCGCACATGTATGCAAGAATTCCTCAAGCATATAAGCAAGCTTATACTCCTTACCCAAAGGATCTTTATATCCAACAGACACAAAATATCCCTTCAACTGTTGGAAATTACTTTAACTGCTCATCTGTTGTAGAAGTAATTGCTACATCGCCACCAAAATCTACCATATCTTAAGCTACTCCCTATATTAGCATATTACTAAGATAAACATAATGCACTGTAGAATCATTTAGAAGGTGAGTTTTTAATCTAAATGTGGAGGAACACCGTCCTTGACAACCCAGCCCCGGCCAGCAGCTTGGGCGGCACTATGAAGAAGGGCAGCTCCTGCACTGTGACGGCGTCGGGCTCCTTACTGCTTGTCACCTTGATTTCCACCTTGACGGTGTGGGTCCTGCCTTTGGGCTCCCCCGGCCGGCCGATTGCCCGGACCTTGGCCGCGTAGTGCTGCATTGTGGATGCCCCCGCTCTGATGCAGAGGACCGACATGGCAATAGGCGCGCTGATGTCGAGCATGCCGAGGTTGTCTGAATCGTGATTCTGTTGTACGATTCTACGACTTTACAATCCAAATTAACCCCTTTTAATTCTATGATTTTTGTTCATAGAATCTACGTTTCTACGATCCTGATAGTGAAGATTCTATGATTTGCGATTCTACCATGAGAGCTCCGATCCGATTCAGGATCACAATTCTGACAACCTTCGCCACCAACAATGAAAAAGGCTCTACCATCCTCCTCCGTGGACAGCAAGCACCACAGCTCCGACACCGCCACTTGCAGCTGGACCAGCTTGTTGTACTAGATCCCGTGCATGGGCATGGGATGCATGGTGCTGATGGGCCTTCATAGCCGTAGATGGGCATGAGGCATTTGCAGGGTGCGAGTGGACACACGCTCTGGTGATCGGCGAGCTTGTGGTAAGTGACGTAGAGCCCACAACCTTCATGCAGGCACTCCACCCTCACCAAGGAGAGGACGGCATCCATCGACATGTTGCACACGTCAAAGCTGCCGCCGCACTTGCACTTATGGCACTGCCTCTGGTTCCCGGGGGCGCTCGCCACGGCAGTCCGTGCAGGCCAGGTGCCCTCCCTTGCACTACACAAATCAATCGAACATCACATCAATCAAGAAACCTACACCTTGCTCGATCAGTCGAATGGACAAGGTGTATTCGAACCTCATACACTGGAGGCTTCAAGGGGCAGAGGCACAAGGGGCAGTGGCGCAAGGTGAGGTCCGTAGAGACCTCCACCATCGGGTCCTGTTCCGTCGCCTTGAACTCGCGCGCCTCGTGCACCGCCATCTCTCGCCTTAGGGCTGGGGCATTAGAAAGTTTTACCATCACATATTCATAGTACTACTTCAAGGTGCATTAAAACAACACATGCAAGTACTATCAAAAGGAAAGTGACGGCATGCATGCATGCATGCGTTGTAATTAATGCATCGGTAAACGCAAATTATTGAAATATATCGAGTGCACTGCTTTGATGTGTCGCATCAACTTGTACAACAAGGAGAAGCTTGATTACAACACCCTCTCCCACGCCCATGAGCATGGTGGCTCACAGGACTAGGAGAAGCTTTCGCTACACGCTCTCCCTCCCGCACGTGGTGGACATGCAGTAGTTCATTCGGTGTCAGATGGCCAGAAGCATACTGTAGTAGTAGTAGTACCATCAAGTTTGACTTCCCGAAGAGGTAAAGAGCCAAGCGCAACTCGAACGCTCATGTGATAATTTCATGTGTAGGGGAGGTAGTAGTAACTAGTCTAGCAAAGCGCTACTGATAACTAGGTATAGCAGTAGCGCTCCCTTTCCAGCGCTACTGCTACTAGTTATCTGTAGCGCCTTAGTGGTAGCGCTGGGCCTAGCACTACTGCTATGCATATTTCAAGCGCTACTACTAGGGTTTTCCCTAGTAGTGATAGAGTGTATTGTGCCTCTAAGTTTAAGGCTGGCCATAGTGGGGGTAACATAACCAGTAGTATCATGCACTTGGGACTAGCAAACATGCTTATGTGGCAGATAATTAAAGAAGGGAGAGAGCGTAACATAGGTAGATACCGTATCATGTTTGGCAATAAATATGATCATCTATGGTAGTACTACTCTATGATATTATGCACTATGGAGGTAGTATCATACACTAGTATCATATGCATGATACTAGTATGACACTCTCCACATAATCGTTGGAGTCGGCTCCATGCCATGATGCTGTCTCAAATCATTTTTTTGATTAAAATAATCTTCTGCCATACATGTCATCCTGGTGATTGTAGTTTGCACGCTGATCTGGTCTAGAGAGGAATATAATGTACATTACGGGTCTTTTAGCCAAGTTTAGAGGCAAGCATGTGGGGCGAGTCCTACGATGTGGGGCAAGCTGAATAGGAGAGGCTTTTTCTTACTAAAACAAGCTATCCCTCCCTTACGCGGTGGATGGACATGCAGTAGTTGATTCGATACTGTAGAAGTAGTAACATCATTGTTCGACTTCTCGAAGAGGCGAAGAGTCAAGCTCAACCCGAACATGCCAGTTGCGAACCCTCGTGTGGTAGTCTTTGTGTAGGGATGGGGCGTGGTGTGCAACCGTCGGATTCAGATCTTATGGTTATTCTGGCGATTGCTTGTTATAGTCATCTTACGAAAATCAAATATTCCCGAAACAAACCCGACCATGTTTCTTGTTTCTAGACATGAATAGGAATAGACAAATGAGAGACGTGGGACGTAGTACATATAGAGCAAACTGAGTACATACGGAGCAAACTGAGTGAATCTAAATATTTATCTTTCTAGAGATTTCAACAAGTGACAACACTGTAAATGTGTACATACGGAGCAAACTGAGTGAATCTACACCGCAAATATTTAGGAACGGAGGGAGTATTAAGTTCCCTTTTTCCCTCTCCGCCTTGGTCACGGTGCGCAATATTGAGTAGTGCTACTACTGACTCATCTCTTTTTGACACCCATTTATGTTGATATGGCTTGAATGCCAACGAGGGAGAGGGTAGCGGTTCCCGAAACGTTGAACGGTCAATGATGCCTCCTCATTCAATGAGCATGCAGATGTAAGTAATTGGAGCAGCAAAATGGAGCCACCATGATGTGAATGCAACGCTATTTGGACTCTCATATAAAGGCGCCTCACCACTCCAATCCATCTTCTCCTAGTATCTCTGCAACACTGCTCACTCTAATCCAACACCAAGACCAAGTCACCAGAAGCCACAAGCACCCATGGCATCGATGGACGCAAGCGGTGGCCGCTATGCCAGACCGTCCAAGACGCCAACTTGCGGCCCCGCACCGCACAGCGTTTCAAAACGGTGCTGGCGACCGTCGGCGTCATAGGCCTCATCGATGACGGCTTTGCCTCTCGCATGTGTGAGATGATGCTCCACTCCATCCGTGAGTTCACCGCTGACAAGAAGCGCGTGGACGACCTTGTCGTACTCCCCCAGCCCACGCGCCCAGGCTCCTCGTTGTCTGCCACCCTCATCAGCCTCAAAGGTGATGAACTCTTTGAACCACCGGCGGCCCTGCAGCTGCCGGAGGTCGCGACGAAGAATGTGCACCCCGAGGCTGCGCTCACCGCGCAAAGCCTCGCCATACAAGAAACCATCGACCTGCACATCGACGTCTATGAGGAAATCGTCTACATAGGCCACTACAAGACCAGCGAGGACAGAAAGACGTTGGCCTTCTTCCATCGGCTGGAATCTTTGAACACCATTGTTCGGAAGCACATTGACTTGGCCACAAAAGCCACTGCTACTTAGCCGCTATTCGATGGGCCGGCGCCCTAAGTGGAGGAAGAGGAGGTCATGGATGGATGCATCTTTCTTCTCGCCTCCTGTAACCAACACTACATCGCCTCGTGGCCTTAATGTGTTAGGGTATTTCATTTTTATTCCAGTCGTAAATGACATGTGTGATCCCTTGCTCTTATTTGGCATTAATTATATGTAGTATCACTGTCTTCGTCCTGGTTTACTACCTACGTCCTGGTTTATTATTCCCTTTTGTAATTGATGGTGTCTTGCATCTTTCCAATGCATTTTTACTCCACTCAATAATTTATTATAAAATTTCTATAAGGACACTTTTCACTGGACTAAGGGAGTAAGTACAAGACCAACCTACATGGAGGGAGTATATATATTTGTGGGACAACCAAGCTTATATATGGAGTATTCAAAATTGAGCATTACTACATGTCACGAGTTCAAAATGAGAAAGTGGAACAAGTACAACACGCCTGTGCCATTTGCGTCGCAACCCACACTTTCATTCCGGCCTGCCACTCAACACGCATTGGCTTGGCATTTTCTATCTACAAGTTAAAAATGTAGAGACTACCTTGGCATTTTCTATCTACAAGTTATAAAGGTAAAGACTGCCGCGTTCGCCTTGCACCCCCACACGGTCTGTCGAGCACGCCGCTCATGCTAGGGAATGCTTGTTGTCTTAGCAGTTTCACTCTCACGTGGGGCCGTAGTTGAGCAAACTGACTATCGGCAAATCCCCACCCCACCTACCACGCGTCGGCTGAGTTAGAACTAGAAGAGAGAAACGAGGGACAAGAGGTAGCTATAGCACGGACGTTGTTTTCCGATGCCACTCGTGTTGACAGAATAGGAGTACCAAGTACTCGTATGTCTAGTACCACTAGTTGGGTGCGTGCAACCTATACATGTCATCACTTTAGGTCTCCTTTTCGAACCGCAGCTACGCTTCATAGTACATATTTTCTCATGCATTTTTCCTCCTATATGTACTCCTAGGCTATTTCGACGTGATTCCTTTCGCCGACATGTGAGACATAGAGCATCTGGGTCGTTGGGCATGCATGACTTGGGATCATATGCAACCATGTCATCGTACTTTACATTTCAGACCTCACGAATTACATGCAAACCCCTTGTAGAAGAATAAATAAATAAATGAATTACTACATGCAAACCGGATTATTTTCATAGAAACGGGAGCACGTTCACTAAAAATACTAGACCTAAACCAGTCTAAGGGCCTCTTTGATTCGCAGGATACTGAAAACACAGGAATGGGGAAACTAGGATGGCGATGCACCAAGAGGAGGAGGAAGAGGACTAGTACTGTACTTACATGCTAGAGACTGGACTGTAGTAGGAGTACATTGTCTTTTATGGCCATATCACCACATTATTTTCTATGGTCACCATTGTAGTTTGTGCCAAATTTTGACCAAATATTTAGCTAACAAAATGCTAATGCATGTAAAAAAATAAGTCGTTGGATTCATATTTGAACATAGTTTTGAATGATATAATTTTTGCTAACATGCATGAACATTTTGTTAGTTCAATCCATAGTCAAAATTTGACACGAAATACAATGGGGACCAATATACCACATGATTCTTTGCTCCTTCTTACGTCACCGACATGTGGGAGACCTAGCACCCGGGTCGATGTGTCATGCACAAGATTAGAGTGGGGAACGAAAGGGGACTCACCCTAGTCGTAGGGTCGCAGTAATAATGACTATAATTAGCAGTCCTATCACAAGACCCCATCTTTCCAGCAGTAACGAGCCGTCAAATCACACAGCAATGCCTTTCCATTAGTAAGTTGAATCCACTAGTCCCTCACTCTCCTCGCCTCACTGTCAAACCGGCTATGTGAAAGCTACCGCATGTACTACTCGGGAAAAGCCCCGGCCTCAACTTTTAAATACTCCTAGTATAATTTTGTATCGACGAATTGCGCCATGGAGTAGAAAACCAAAATAAAAATGTGGTACATATAAACAAATACAGTTCAAGATCTAGCTAGTAATTCGTGATGTAAACCATGCATGTGTTTATACATATAGGTTACTTTAAACTACCGAGTCCATTGATGCAATGTGGTCAAACTATACCGTCGATATCTGAAAGCCAAAATAGTTCGAGCTTGTTTGTTCTATATGTACTAGTACTATATGTTTATTCACCCGCGGGGTTGCTCAATGAATGGATGGTCGGGGATCACAAGTGAACAATATAATACTAGTAGTACTAGTAACTAGAACTAGTACGTACAGTACAAAGTGCGACGTGCAATTAGTCACGTTAAATATAGAGTTTCTTTTCTTTAATGCCACCTATACAAATTGAAACGCTTGTTGTGGAGAGAAAAATATAATCACTCCACTATATATATAGACAGGAGCCTGAGCGCTAGCTTTACTAGAGTTGCTATCTTCATTCTCTCATCCTCTCCAGATCTAAAGAAGACAACGGTAGGGACTCTCTCTCTCTACTCACCGCCGGTCACAGATCCGGCTGGATCCCTTCGGTTGGGTTGTGTAGGGGACTAGGTATATCATTCACGCAGTCATCACCGCTCAGGGAGGAAACCCACAGCTTCCTGTGGGTCCTGATGCTCTGCCCGTGGTGTTCTCTTCGACACAACGCCAGCTCGGGAGGTCCTCGGACCGCTTCTTCCTCCCTGTCGTATTGTGAGCAGATCCAACCTCCTGCCGCCCTCCTGGCCACATCCCGATGACCCTGAGGTATAAGTTCCTTCGAAATGGCCTTGCTCTACTGCTCGAGCACCCCACGAGGCTGTATGTGGATCTTTTTCTACTTCCATCACCTCTTGCAAAGCCACCTAAGTTTTTAGTATTAATAGAGGCAAAGCTACTTCATGTAGTCGAGTCTAGGACTTGGTTCAAATAGCTAAGGGGGGAAAGTTGTAGCATGAATATAGGACTTGATTCAAAGAGGAAATAGCAAGGGGAAAGTAGTAGAGACTTGATACCCGACCGGTCTCTTGGTTGAAAAGGGAAATAAAGGGAAAAGGGAGTACAGAATGGATAAGGAATATATCTATTATTGGTTGAAAAAAAGATAGAAACTGCCGACTGGTGGACAAGTCAACAGAGTATGTCCAGGATTAGATTTGCTGACCTCACATAGTAAAAGATCTCCATGATTAGATTTGCTGCCCTCACAGAGTATGAAGAAACTCGGCATCACCACTTTATGCCTCCCTGTAGGTACATTGTGTTGATGAGTCCACAGTCGCATGTCCTTATACCAACTTTTTGCTGTTGGTAATGTAAGGCAGCATGTAAAATGAAGCAATCACACTGTTACCATAAGGACATGTCTATCCAATGTTAATGTTAATCCAATGCGTCCAGTTATATGATGCAATTAAACTGTGTAACAAATGGTACTCCTGCTATTTTCCCAGTATGATAAGTAAGTTGCTTCTTTACGCTGTTGAATATCCTGGTGTCCCCACTGTCCCATGGCCTAAAACCAACTCTTTAGCTATTGTTGATCTACCGTATCTGCTAAACAAGCAATGCCACCATTAAAGTAATCCCATATTTTACGAATGTCATTGTTGATCGTAATGTTTCTAGTAACGTGAAGCAATGCTACCGTTTTAATATTTCTACTGTCCTTGAGTGATTGCCATGAACATAATCAAGATGCTTCTTTTCATTTCTTGTATGTTTCCTATCTTATTATTGACCAGTAACTATTTTCTTTCTATCTTTTTGTGCGGATAGGGTAATCCGTTTCACCTCGTTGCTATTGTGACCTTTTGGTGAACTTCACAAAACACCTTTTTTGGAATGAGTGTCTTGTGCAGTTCAACTAAAATGTCACGTGGGCAACGTCTCTCAATTTTGGTGGAACTGCACGAAATATTGATTGGAGTTTCCAAAATCTTCATCAAACTTTGATGGTAATCTCATGCAACATTTTCTTAGCCTTTGCAAGATGAGCCGTCACTGTCACCACAATGGCACTTTATTTTAGAGGAACTGCACAAAAGGATAAGAAAATTATAGTTCCACATTGCATGATCAGGACAAACAACCTTAATGTTGCTCAATTTTAGTGCAACTACTAAAGAAGAACATGCCAGCTCATGAGAGCAACTACTTCTTGCTAGCCGAATGATGCAATATTTGCATCATTTAAGGTGAACTGCAGAAAAAGTCGCATGAATTGAATCATCAAGTGGATCTGCAGGTTGACCACATCGAGTCGTGGCGGCATAGAGGACCATCTCTCAGTTATGCTTCCCATGATCGGGTATGTTCCTTTTTGGTTGATTTTGACTCTGCATCTAGCTAGTGATCTTGTGCTACTGTTTTGGAACTACTACTGCCAAAGATAAAATGAAGTAATAATACATTTAAAATAGAGCTATTGTCTTAGATACCATTTCATTTCCAATGTAGATATCTTGCAGAAGACCTATCCGGCAGAATCAAGTCCATGTGCACTGCATCAATCACATAGCTGCATTGAACTAGTTGAGTCCATCCCGACTACTGTTGAGGTGGCATGGGCCCTCTCTAACTGGAGGGCGCCATAATTTTAGTGGAACTGCACAAAAAAACTGATTGAAATGATTCGACACTCCTCCTTCTTATGCCACACTGAGGTGTTAATGGATGTCAATGAATCACCTTCATGGCAAGATACGGGGACATGAAGAATAACTTGATCTCCCAAAGTCATCTCACAAAGGTTAGTACTGTCCATTTATCAACATGATTGTGCTTTGTCATACTGTGCTAATGTAGTATTTTTTAAATAAAGCTATTCTATCACAATCTTTTCTCGTTTTCTAAATAAAGTTTGCTTCAACTAGTGTCACTATTATAGTAATCATGCTCTTTCTTATCTGTGTATATAAGAATACTCAACTACAGATGTTGTGATGGTCAAGAGCATCCACCAAATTCTTGGGTTGTATGACATGGCTAGCCAAGATGGCTTTAATCCCGAGATTCACTTTATCCAAAGGCTCTAATGGGTTGGTTCTGAATCTTGCAAGATGGGAATCAGTGAGATGTGTAGGAATCTTTCTTGTACTTATTATTTGAATCTTATTTGTTGGTTCTGAATCTTGCAAGATGGGAAACATGGCATGATGATGCAGAGGACAACAACCATAACAAGTTGTTCAAAGTTGGTAGTATTGTCTGTGTAAAAGTGCGGCAAATGTGGTGATCATGTGCATCCTAAGGATAATAATTCTAATTGATTTGCATGTTGATCCTGTGGCACTGATAGAACGAGGCAATGCTTGGCTTGTTTTAAGAATAAATTTTAATTAAAGCTAATTAAATTTAAGTAAAGTGAGAACTAACACTTGTTATTACAGTACTAATATAGACCCGCTCATGAACCGACGCGTGGCCGGAATAGGTTTCTTAATGGAGGAGTTTGAATGCGCCGAGGGTGCATGTTCTGCCGAGCGTGCAACGGGCGAGGCAGGGGTAGTAACTGTTCTCGCCTGTACACACTCAGTTTACTGTTGAATGCAGTTCCCCAAGAGCTGAAAAACGAAGTGCTGCAGCCGCCTGCCCACTCGTTCACTTGAAGAGACTGCAATGGCTATCCGAGGGGTGAGCCTGCTGGATATGAAATTCAACAAGAAGTTCACCTTTGAGTTTGCCGTTCAGACCCATGGAAGCACCAAGTTGAATGTGATGTACACCAACAATCCAGACTCGGTAAAGCTCTGCCTCGCCAAGTTCATGATGAAGACATCAATACCATTGTTACACCCATAGCCCCTGCTGCTATACATACTGGACCAATTACTAGAGCTCGCGCACGCCAATTGAATTATCAGGTACTTTCGTTTCTTGGTAACAATTCTAATGTTCATGAGAATATGATGCTGCCTAAATTGGATACATTTGTTTTGCTTAGAAATGAAGTGCCTAGCTTGGACAAGAAAGATGAACCTTGGAGCAAGTTCAAGCATGGAGATGATGGCATGCGCAAGGGGATCAAGAACGGAGTTACAAGTGATGATTTCAGGACTTTGAAGCCACCATAAGGAGTGCATGAAGCCTTGGACGAAATATACAAGATGCCACTTCATAAATTTCATCTCGAGGCTATTCTAGGGGCTGCGTCACCTTATTATTGGGCCAGGCCCATGTATTTTCGAAATACTTAAGTATATGCTATTTTTAGAGTCTGTATGTGTGGGGAAACAAAAGTTAGGGTTGGTTTCGGACCCCTCATCCAAGGGCCACGAAATGCCTCCCTCTTCCTCCATATATACAGGCCTTAGGGCATCGTTTAGACTTTGGGTTTTGTTTAGATTAAAAGTCCGCCATAGCTGCAACTTCGCGTACTTCGTTTGTGTCCAACGACCAGACCAAGACGTCACAGAACCCCACCTTCATTAATAAAGCTTTCCTCTTTTATTCACAATATCCAGATTGCAATCTCAGTTTCTTGTTTGTTCTTCGTTTGCTCGCAGGAAATAGACTCTCGTGGTCAGGTTGATCGTGCTCCGGCGTGGTCAATAACCCTCGGAAGTTGGTTTAGCGATTGCTAAGGCGCGATGTCTTCACACGTTCGTAGTTGG
The DNA here is from genome assembly GCF_003073215.2 of Triticum urartu. Taxonomy (NCBI): domain Eukaryota; kingdom Viridiplantae; phylum Streptophyta; class Magnoliopsida; order Poales; family Poaceae; genus Triticum; species Triticum urartu. Next base: position 225,857,569 of record NC_053025.1, read on the forward strand.
ATCGTCAAAGTCGACTCCCACAGAAAACGATATCTATCTCATCGAAACATTTGGACACTTTCGCCTCTATCATGTGGTATCAGATTTCCAGGTTGCTCGGTGAGATTTTACAGTTTTTCGTAGTTTAGATCGAGTCTGTTCTTCATACCTACAGTCCATGAAAAAAAATTCAAACGAAAAATTAGGGTTAGTTCATCATATCCGAACCAATCTGAGCCTTTGCATAGTCTTTTCAGTATTTTGCTTTGTTGAATTTGTGGTTGCATCGTCGTGTCTAGTTGCTGGTCTTAGAGTCTAGTCTCTTAGAGTTTCGAGTTCTGGTCATAAGTTGTCACGCCGCCGCCGCACCATCATCATCGCCCGTGCCGTCTACCACCACCGCTTATCCGCCATCGATCCGTCTCCATATACAATCACCAATTTGTATCCATATACCACCACCAATCCGTATCCATATACCACCACCGCTGCCATATCCTACCACCATATATCCACCACTAATCCGAGTTCCTTTCATATTAGGTTTGTTTTCCAGGTCCGTCTAATTTTCGATTCGTGTTTCCTTGCCTGAGTAGGTTTCGGAATAAAAAAGTCTGGAGACCCCCGGGCAGTTTTTAGGCCAAAATTTTCATAGGCAATTTTTTTCCCTATCCTATATTTTTGGCTTTTCTGAGTCTTTTGAGCACATGCCATCATAGTGATTTTTTGTCACACTTTTTCGTCGTCGCTACCCTGATTTCCGAAAAAAGTCAAAAAAAATTCGTGCCCATCTTGTCAGTTTAACGAGGGAAAAGTTTTGAGACACTTGCCATTATAGTGATTTTTCACAAAAAAAACAAAAAGAGGAGCGCCAAAAAAATTAGAGCGAAAAAAGGTCCCAGAGTGTGCGTTTCCCTTGTTTACGTGTAGAGCCGTGATTTTGTTAGTGTTCTAGGCTCGCATCTCTAGCACGGTCTAGCCTAGGACCAGCACAGTACTGTCGTTGAGCGTTTATTCAACTTTGCATCTCTGAATAGATTATTGCTGACCCTTTTTGCTACCATATTATAAGCCTTCCCAGCTTCACATACATCGACATCGTGCGATTGATTTGCCCTGGTAATCGCTCTATCCAAGCGTTGAGAGTTTTGAGTACGACGGTTGCCGATCACCGCCTGCTGCTGGGTAAGAACTGGTAAGAATTTGAGATTTGCTTGACGGATTTGTGACACCCACCACCACTTCTTGTTAGTAGTCTGTAGGATCATATTCTTGTGTGTTTCTATTGCTGCTTACCATGGCAGGATCACAAGCCGACGATACTGACTGGGAGAACATGACGAATAAGGAGTTGCATGATAAATTTCAGCAAATGATGAGTGCACAGGTGCAAGATGTGCTAAACAGATTTGAAGAGGCCATGGAGAAGATAGATGGCATGGACAAGATGTTCGAAACAATACTCGATAACAAGTTTAATGAATTGCTCGCACGTCTTCCACCACCACCACCGGCTGCCCCTAACGCACCTCTACAACAACAACAACGTCGCTTTCCAAATCAAGTGGGACGAGCACAGCGCGTTCCCATTGACCCTGGGCAAAATTCTGGTTCCGCTGTTGATGCTTCTGTCGCTCCTGCTGCTACTGCAGAGGTGGAGGACCATTACGAGGATGAGGTTGATCAAAATCAGAACTATGTGCAACCACCAGCAACACCACCACCAGGTCGTCCTCAGGTATATCATCGCAACGGTAGGGCTGCACCACCATATGAGGTACGAGATCATGACCATCTTTCTAAACTGAAATTGAATATTCCACCATTTGAGGGTAGATATGTTCCTGATATATATCTTAATTGGGAGTTAGAAACTGAACAGCGTTCTACCTGTTTACAATATCTAGAGGAGAGACGTGTTCCTGCTGCTGTTTGTGCTTTCACTAGCTTCACATGTGTTTGGTGGTATGAACATTATAGATTATATCATATTCCAACTACTTGGGCTGCTTTGAAAACTGCTATGTGTACTCGTTGGGTTCCACCATATTATCAACGTGAATTACTTCAAAAATTGCAGCGTTTAAGACAAGGAAAAAATTATGTAGAAGAATATTATCAGGAATTACAAACTGGCATGATTAGATGTGGTATTGTTGAGGAGAATGAAGCTATGCTTGCACGTTTTATGGGTGGATTAAATAGAGAGATTTAGACCATTCTAGATTATAAGGAGTATACTAATATTACTCGTTTATTCCATCTTGCTTGTAAAGCTGAACGTGAAGTGCAGGATCGACAGGCATTGGCGCGAACTAACTTTTCTGCAGGTCGATCTTCATCATGGACACCACGTGCATACTCTACTTCCACTACACCAGAACCTCCATCAGGTGCCACCTCCAGCCATGATACAAGAAAGCAGGCACAACCACCACTATCTGCCAAGAGCACACCTGCCGGTCCTCCACAGAGCTCTTCTTCGTCCATGGCATCAACAGGGCACACAAGTGATATTATTTGTCATCGTTATAAGGGAAGAAGACATTTTGCGAGAGAATGCAAATCTTAGCGTGTCATGATTTCTACTGAGGATGGTGGGTATGAGTCCGCTAGTGACAATGATGAGGAGAATTGGCTCTTATTACACATGAAGAACACGGTGGAGATGATTCTGATCATGAGACGCAGTACATGGCTGCTGAAGACGTTGACAGGTATGAATGTTTATTTGCTCAACGTGTTTTGAGTGTGCAGGTTACACAAGCTGTGCAAAATCAGAGGCATACTTTGCTCCATACAAAGGGAGTTGTGAAGGAACATTCTGTTCGCGTCATCATAGATGGAGGGAGCTGCAACAACTTGGCTAGCATGGAGATGGTGGAGAAGCTATCTCTCACCACAATACCACATCCACATCCTTACTACATCCAATGGTTCAACAACAGCGGCATGGTTAAGGTAACATGTACTGTTCATGTGCATTTTAGTATCTCTACATATGCTGATTATGTTGATTGTGATGTGGTACCTACGCAAGCATGTTCCTTATTACTTGGTAGGCCATGGCAATTTGATAAAAAAATTGTACACCATGGTAGAAACAATCAGTATACTCTTGTTCATAAGGATAGAAATATTACTTTGCTTCATATGACTCCTGATTCCATTTTGAAAGATGATATTAATAGAGCTAATAAAGCAAAACAGGAGCAAAGTAAGAGTGAAAATCAGATTGGGGCAAAAGAATTGGAGCAACAAATGAAGCCTAATAATAAACCATCTAGTGTTGCCTCTGAAATTAAATTGAAAAGTGCATGTTTACTTGCCACCAAATATGATATTGATGATCTAGATTTTAAAAAATCTGTTTGCTATGCTTTTGTGTGAAAGAGGCATTATTTTCATTCAAGGACGTGCCTTCCTCTTTGCCTCCTGCTGTCACTAACATTTTGCAGGAGTTCGCCGACGTCTTTCCACAAGACGTGCCACTGGGATTACCACCTATTCGAGGGATTGAGCATCAAATTGACTTAATTCCTGGTGCATCATTACCCAACCGTGCACCATACCGTACCAATACAGAGGAGACGAAGGAGATTATGCGTCAAGTACAAGAACTGCTCGACAAAGGTTATATACACGAATCCCTTAGTCCTTGTGTTGTTCTTATCATTTTAGTGCCAAAAAATGATGGTACGTTGCGTAGAAAAATGCGTTGATTGTAGATGAATTAATAATATTACTATTCGTTATAGTCATCCTATTCCTAGGCTAGATGATATGCTTGATGAATTGAGTGGCTCTACAATATTCTCCAAAGTTGATTTGCATAGTGGATACCATCAAATTCGTATGAAATAGGGAGATGAATGGAAAACAGCATTTAAAACTAAGTTTGGATTATATGAGTGGTTAGTCATGCCTTTTGGGTTAACTAATGCACCTAGTACTTTCATGGGATTAATGAACGAAGTTTTACATGCTTTCATTGGATGATTTGTGGTAGTTTACTTTGATGACATATTGATTTATAGAAAATGTTTGGAGGAACATTTGGAACATTTATGTGCTATTTTTATTGCTCTACGTGATGCACGTTTGTTTGGTAACCTTGGAAAGTGCACCTTTTGCACCGACCGAGTATCTTTTCTTGGCTATGTTGTTACTCCATAGGGAATTGAAGTTGATAAAGCCAAGATTGAAGCTATTGAGAGTTGGCCACAGCCCAAAACGGTCACACAAGTGAGGAGTTTCCTTGGCCTTGCTGGTTTCTATAGGCATTTTGTGAGAGATTTCAGCACCATTGCTGCACCTCTCAACGAGCTTACAAAGAAGGATGTGCCTTTTGTTTGGGGTACCGCACAGGAAGAAGCCTTCACGGTATTGAAAGATAAGTTGACACATGCTCCTTTACTCCAACTTCTTGATTTTAATAAGACTTTTGAGCTTGTATGTGATGCTAGTGGAATTGGATTAGGAGGTGTGTTATTACAAGATGGCAAACCTGTTGCATACTTTTCTGAAAAATTGAGTGGGCCTAGTCTGAACTATTCTACTTATGATAAAGAATTATATGCTCTTGTTCGGACCTTATAAACATGGCAACATTATTTATGGCCCAAGGAATTTGTTATACATTCTGATCATGAATCTTTGAAACAAATTAAAATTCCAGCAAAACTGAACCGTAGACATGCTAAATGGGTTGAATTCATTGAGACTTTCCCGTATGTCATTAAACACAAGAAGGGTAAAGAAAATGTTATTGCTGATGCATTGTCTCGTCGTTATACTATGCTTTCACAACTTGACTTTAAAATATTTGGTCTGGAGACCATCAAAGATCAATATGTGCATGATGCTGAATTTAAAGATGTATTGCAGAATTGTAAGGAAGGGAGAACATGGAACAAGTTCGTTCTTAACGATGGATTTGTGTTTCGTGCTAACAAGCTATGCATTCCAACTAGCTCTGTTCATCTTTTGTTGTTGCAGGAGGCTCATGGAGGAGGATTAATGGGACACTTTGGCGTCAAGAAGACGGAGGATATACTTGCTACACATTTCTTTTGGCCAAAGATGAGACGGGATGTTGAGCGTTTTGTTGCTCGCTGCACTACATGTCAAAAAGCTAAGTCACGACTCAATCCTCATGGTTTATATATGCCTTTGCCTATACCTAGTGTTTCTTGGGAGGATATATCTATGGACATTGTTTTTGGTTTACCTCAAACAAATAAGGGGAGGGATAGCATATTTGTTGTCATGGATAGGTTCTCGAAAATGGCACACTTTATACCATGTCATAAAAGCGATGATCCTGTTAATGTTGTTGATTTGTTCTTTCATGAAATTATTCGCTTGTATGGTGTGCCAAATACTATTGTTTCAGATCGTGATACTAAATTTCTTAGCCACTTTTGGATATGTTTATGGGCTAAGTTGGGGACTAAACTGCTTTTTAGTACTACTTGTCACCCCCAAACTGATGGACAAACTGAAGTAGTCAATAGAACATTGTCTACTATGGTTAGGGCTGTTTTGAAGAATAATAAGAAAATGTGGGAAGAATGGTTGCCTCATATTGAATTTGCTTATAATCGTTCATTGCATTCTACTACTAGGATGTGCCCTTTTGAAATTGTGTATGGTTTCCTACCTCGTGCACCTATTGATTTTTTGCCTCTTCCACCTTCGGAGAAGGTTAATTTTGATGCGGAAGAACGTGCTGAATTGATTTTAAAAATGCATGAGTTAACTAAGGAAAACATTGAGCGTATGAATGCTAAATATAAACTTGCTGGAGATAAGGGTAGAAAACATGTTGTGTTTGCACCCGGAGATCTTTTTTGGTTACATTTGCGTAAGGATAGATTTCCTAATTTGCACAAATCAAAGCTAATGCCACATGCTGATGGTCCTTTGAAGGTGTTAGAGAAAATAAATGATAATGCATATAAACTTGAGCTGCCTGCAGATTTTGGGGTTAGTCCCACTTTTAACATTGCAGATTTGAAGCCTTATTTGGGTGAGGATGATGAACTTTCGTCGAGGATGACTTCATTTCAAGAAGGGGAGAATGATGAGGACATCAATACCATTGTTACACCCACAACCCCTGCTGCTATACATACTGGACCAATTACTAGAGCTCGCGCACGCCAATTGAATTATTAGGTACTTTCGTTTCTTGGTAACGATTCTAATGTTCATGAGAATACGATGCTGCCTAAATTGGATACATTTGTTTTGCTTACAAATGAAGGGCCTAGCTTGGACAAAAAAGATGAACCTTGGAGCAAGTTAAAGCATGGAGATGATGGCATGCGCAAGGGGATCAAGAACGGAGTTACAAGTGATGATTTCAGGACTTTGAAGCCACCATAAGGAGTGCATGAAGCCTTGGACGAAATATACAAGATGCCACTTCATAAATTTTGTCTAGAGGCTATTCTAGGGGTTGCGTCACCTTATTGTTGGGCCAGGCCCATGTATTTTCGAAATACTTAAGTATAGGCTGTTTCTAGAGTCCGTATGTGTGGGGAAACAAGAGTTAGGGTTGGTTTCGGACCCCTCATTTAAGGGCCATGAAATTCCCCCCACTTCCTCCATATATACAGCCCTTAGGGCGTCGTTTAGACTTTGGGTTTTGTTTAGATTAAAAGTTCGCCATAGCTGCAACTTCGCGTACTTCGTTTGTGTCCAACGACCAGACCAAGACGTCACATAACCCCACCTTCATTAACAAAGCTTTCCTCTTTTATTCGCAATATCCAGATTGCGATCTCAGTTTCTTGTTTGTTCTTTGTTTCCTCGCATGAAATAGACCCTCGTGGTCAGGTTGATCGTGCTCCAGCATAGTCAATAACCCTCGGAAGTTGGTTTAGCGATTGCTAAGGCGCGACGTCTTCGCACGTTCGTAGTCGGATCGTCAAAGTCGACTCCCACAGAAAACGATATCTATCTCATCGAAACATTGGGACACCTTCGCCTCTATCAGTTCAAGTAGTACCTACAGGAGGAGAAAGCACAAGGTCGCAGGACTAGGCCTTGTGCCCATCCATTCGTCTCCTGGTAGGGACCAACAGATCGCTGTCGCCCAGGTATGTGTGTGGGACGAGGTTCTCGTCTACCGCTATTGTAGGGCCATCAGAAGTTCTGGAGCATTTACCCGTTTCATCGGCAGTGCCGACTGCACCTTCGCTATGGTGGAGAGAAGGAAAAACGCGATGATTCGGCCATCTAGTGCAACAAGCTTGTCAACATCCAGAAGCAATACAAGATCATCGGCAACGGGCAGGAGAAGGACTCCGTGGTTGACCTGGCCGCGACGATCATTGACCCCTGCTATGCCAACATGAAAGAAGATGTCGATACCAAGAACTTGAACACGTGGGAGGTACCTCTAAATCTAGCCTACATAACCTACGCGGCCAGGGACGCATACACATGCCACGACATGTACAGGCGGATCTTTGACATGAGGGCGTGTCTGCTTCCCGTAACCGATGAGTACACGGACAGCCACAGCGTCATGATCAAGCATGCTAGGAAGGTCTAGATGATGTAATTTATCTGTTTATAAGCATCTTTATCATGTGGGTGTTTCGTGCATTAGCCTATGTGTCGTAATCATCTGTTTTGTCAGAAATATTTCATCTAAGAACCCAATTAACCTGTTTGCTTTTTTGAGTGGCTATTTACTTATGTAAACGGGCTTTAAATTCTAACATGTTTGCTTTTTTGAGTGGCTATTTGCTTATGTAAACGGGCTCTTTGTCAGAAATATTTCATCTAAAACGCAAATGGGCTTTAAATTCTAACATAATTTATAAACGGGCTACATAGACTCTACATCATTGTTTCACCCAGCCCACCAAATGGATCAAACAAAACCAAACGGACTGGCTGACATGTGGGCCAGTAGGCCAAAGCCTAAGCACTTTCGCAAAAAATATAGAAAGTTCGAAGCCTAATCAAGGTGTTGGATTTACATCCAACGGCCGACATTCTTCTTCAATTTCTCGTCTTCTTCCTCCAGCACTGTCGGGACCGCCTGCTCCAGCCTCCAGCGTCGAGCGGCATGCTACGTCCATTTTACATCATGTTCTCCTACTATTATTTATATTGTTTTTATCCATAATAATGCTATTCGGAGTAATTCTAGCCTTTTCTCTCTCATAATATGCAAGGTACACACAAAGAGGGCGAATTCCGACAGCTGGAAATCTGGACCTGAAAAAGCTACGTCAGGCTACCTATTGTGCACAACTCCAAATGATATGAAACTTTACGGAGATTTTTTATGGAATTTATAAGAAATATTGGAGCTAATAATTACCAAAGGGGCACCACCAGGTGGGCAGAACCCACCTGGGCGCGCTAGGGAGCCCAGGTGCGCCCTGGTGGGTTGTGCCCTCCTCGGCCCACCTCCGGTGCCCCTCTCCTACTATATAAGTCGTTTTGACCTAGAAAAAATAAGGAGAGAAGTTTCGGGACAAAGCGCCGCCGTCTCGAGGAAGAACATGGGCACGAGCACTTTTGCCCTCCGGCGGAGCGATTCCGTCGCGGGAACTTCCCTCCCGAAGGGGGAAATCATCGTCATCATCATCACCAACAACTCTCCCATGTTGTGGAGGGCAATATCCATCAACATCTTCAATAGCACCATCTCCTATCAAACCTTAGTTCATCTCTTGTGTTCAATCTATGCACCAGAACTATAGATTGGTACTTGTGGGTGACTAGTAGTGTTGATTACTATATGGTTAATTTGGAGGAAGATTATATGTTCAGATCCATTATGCTATTTAATACCCCTCTGATATTGAGCATGATTGTCGTTTGCGAGTAGTTACTTTTGTTCTTGATGTCACAGGAGAAATCTTATTGCAAGTAATCATGTAAACTTGATATGTGTTCGCTTAGTGGTGTCATGTGAACATCGCTTACATGATAGTTCACCATATTTGGGCCTAAGGGAATGCATTGTGGTGTATTTATTAGATGATGGGTTGCGAGAGTGATAGAAGCTTAAACCCTTGTTTATGCACTATTCCATAAGGGACTGGTTTGGATCCCAAAAATTTAATGCTATGGTTAGATTTATTCTTAATACTTCTGTCATAGTTGCGGATGCCTGCGAGGGGGTTAATCATAAGTAGGAGGCTTGTTCAAGTAAGAACATCACCTAAGCACTGGTCCACCCACATATCAAATTATCAAAGTAGTGAACACAAATCAAACCAACATGATGAAAGTGACTAGATGAAATACTCGTGTACCCTCAAGAATGCTTTTCTTATCATAAGAGACCGTTTTTCCTGTCTTTTGCCTCAAAAGGATTGGGCTACCATGCTGCACTTTTAAAACCATTACTGTCACTTGATCATTACAAATTATCTTGCTAAAAACCGTTTGTCATTTCCTTCTGCTCCTCGTTGGGTTCGACACTCTTACTTATCGAAAGGACTACGATTGATCCCCTATACTGGTGGGTCATCAAGGCCCTTTTCTGGCGCTGTTGACGGGGAGTGAAGCGCTCTGGGTAAGGAAAAATTATTACTACGTGTTGAAATTTATGGTCACTTGCTACTATGGAAAATAATTCTTTGAGGGGTTTGTTCGGGCTATCTTCACCTTGACCGGAACCACAATTAATTACCCCTCAACCTACTGCACTTACTGAAAATATTGGTTATGAAATTCCTTCGGGTATGATAGAACAACTGCTAGCTAATCCTTATGCAGGAGATGGAACCGAACATCCTGATATGCACTTGATATATGTTGATGGAATTTGTGGATTACTTAAGCTTGCAAGTTTACGAGGAGATGAAGCTAAGAAGAAGGTTTTCCCTTTATCTTTGAAGGGAAAAGCATTGGCATGGTATACGCTATGCGATGATATTGAATCTTGGAATTGGAATTCCACCAAAAAATTATCCTATGCATCTAGCTCATCGTGATCGGAATTATATATATAATTTTTGGCCTTGTAAAGGAGAAAGTATAGCTCTAGCTTGGGGGAGGCTTAAGTCAATGTTATATTCATGCCCCAATCATGAGCTCTCAAGAGAAATTATCATTCAGAATTTTTATGCTCGGCTTTCTCGTGATGAGCAATCCATGCTTGATACTTCTTATACTGGTTCTTTTACAAAGAAGACTATTGAATTCAGGTGAGATCTTTTAGAAAGAATTAAACGTAACTCGGAAGATTGGGAACTTCACGAAGGTAAAGAGTCTGGTATTAAGCTTAAGTATGATTGTGTTAAATCTTTTATGAATACCGATGCTTTTCAAAAGTTTGGCACCTTGAGTCTGAGATAGTAGCCTCCTTTTGTGAATCAGTTGCTACCCGTGTTGATCTCCCTAAAGAGAAGTGGTTTAAATATCACCCACCTATTAAGGAAGAAATTAAGGAACCGGTACCAGCTAAATATGAAACTATTATCTATAATGTTGATCTGGTTGTTCCTACTGCTTATATTGAAAAACCACATTTCCCTGTTAAGATAAAGGAACATGCTAAGATTTCAAGCGTGGTCAATAAAAGTAATATTAGAGCACCTAAACATAGTGTTTCTATGGTTAAAGATTTCCTGGTTGAAAATTTAGATGGACATGTTATTTACTTCTATGATGAAGCTGGTAGAATTGCCAAACCCGATGAAAATGATAAACATAGACCTGTTGTTGGCATGCCTGTTGTCTCAGTTAAAATAGGAGATCACTATTATCATAGTTTATGCGATGTAGCACTACTGCAGGATACTGCTAATGCGACACTACGATCAGAGACCCTTTGCCGAAACTGTGTGCGATGCAATAATCACAAACGGTGGTGTAAAAAACCGCAAAAAAGTTGCAAAACGTTTGCAACGGCGGAGCCATCAAACATGGTTCAGATTTTAGTTGCGTGTGCGATGCAAGACGCACAGTTAATCCATTCAAACTATCTGCGATGAGGCGGAACAACAGAAACGGGCAACCATAACAATGTGTGTGCGATGCAGGACACACATTTAATCCATTCGAACTGTTTGCGATGAGGTAGAACAATAGAAACAGGCATCCGTATCAATGTGTGTGTGCGATATACGGCATACAGTTAACTCGGACGAACTGTTTCTATCAGGGAACACAACAGAAAACGGTTCAACTTAACAAGTGTGTGTGATATGCGGCATACAATTCACATGGATGAACTGTTTGCTATGAGCCAAAAGAACACAAACAAGTCGTATAAACAAGATGTGTGTGATACGTGGCAAACAAGCAACTCAAATGAACTGTTTGTGATGAGAAATTACAACACAGACGGTCAATGCAGTTATTTCGTGTCCGATTTTGTGTGTACAAAAAACTTCGAAAAATGCAAACTAGTTGGTTGCAGTGGACACTACTAGAAAAACAGATATAGCCAATATGGACACTAATGGCGCACTATACATTTGGTGCCCATTACTAAATAGTAATGGCGCACCATGTGTAGGTGCGCCATTAGTAACCAAAACAGTAATGGCGCACCAGGTGAAAAGTGTGCCATTACTAGGTTTGACCAAGGTTTGACCCAGTCATACACATAGTAATGGCGCACTTTGTATAGGTGCGCCGTTACTAAGTTGACATAGTAATGGCGCACCTTTACAAAGTGCGCCATAACTATGTGTATGACTGGGTCAAACCTTGGTCATACTTAGTAATGGCGCACTTTGCATAGGTGCGCCATTATTATGTCAAACTTAGTAATGGCACACCTATACAAAGTGCGTCATTACTAACTTTGACCAATGTTTGACCAAGTCATACACAAAGTAATGATGCACTTTGTGAAGGTGCGCCATTACAAAATGCACCCCCCCCCCCCCGTGGACCGCCTTTTCAGTTTTAAAAAAATAAAAGAAAATGATGGAAACGTCAAAAATAAAACAAAATAAGTTTCCCATGTGATATGTGGTCTAGTTGTTTGGAAAATTTACAAATATGAATTCCGACTTTATTTGCAAAATCTCTCTGGAATTTAGTAAAATGGGCATAACTTTTGCATACGAACTCGGATTAAAAAGTTTTTTATATGAAAAATCATCTACTCGAAAAGTTACATCCAAATTCAAGGGGGGACCCCATTGAAGATTTTTAGAATCCCCAAAAACCTAACAGAATAAAAGATACGGGGCTTTTAAGATCTAGAGGGGGGAAATCGAGAAAATTTCAAACTTAGTAATGGCGCACCATTTGCTAGGTGCGCCACTAGTAATAGAAAAAAATTGGTTTCGAATTTTTTTTGGGAAAAAACGTTGAAAATATGAGACGTAATATGACCGGGAAGTTTGAAATATTTTTTCAAAATTTCATCACACTCATGAACATGAACAAAGTCCTAGACATCAATAGGGTTTAATAGGATTGATATGATAGATATATGAACAAGTGCCTGTTAAGTGAGCTGGTGCTGGGGTTGGATAGAACTCAGAAGTTAAGCGTGCTGGGGCTGGAGCAGTGTGAGGATGGGTGACCTTCTGGGAAGTTTGAACACGGAGTGCAATTTGACTTGAGATTAAGCATATTGACCCGAGATTAAGCCATAGTGACCCAAGATTAAGGAAAAATTGAACAAAAAATTGAAAAAAATTGTTAGTAATGGCGCACTTCTATGTGGTGCGCCGTTACTAAGTCAGATAGTAATTGCGCACTTCTAGGCATAGTAATGGCGCACTATGTGGTGAGCCACTATTACCTGGGATACTAATGGCGCACCAGAGGTGCGCCATTACTATTTGTTACTAGTGGCGTGTTAATAGTGGCGCACCTATAGTGCGCCATTAATAGCAAAAACTGGTGCGCCACTAACAACCTTTTTTCTAGTAGTGGGAAGAGTATCGCTCATGATGCGTCTGCGAGTACTCGTGTGCGAGGATGGGTGACCTTCCGGGAAGTTTGAACACGGAGTGCAATTTGACTTGAGATTAAGCATATTGACCCGAGATTAAGCCATAGTGACCCAAGATTAAGGAAAAATTGAACAAAAAATTGAAAAAAATTGTTAGTAATGGCGCACTTCTATGTGGTGCGCCGTTACTAAGTCAGATAGTAATTGCGCACTTCTAGGCATAGTAATGGCGCACTATGTGGTGAGCCACTATTACCTGGGATACTAATGGCGCACCAGAGGTGCGCCATTACTATTTGTTACTAGTGGCGTGTTAATAGTGGCGCACCTATAGTGCGCCATTAATAGCAAAAACTGGTGCGCCACTAACAACCTTTTTTCTAGTAGTGGGAGGAGTATCGCTCATGATGCGTCTGCGAGTACTCGTGTGCGATGATTAGTATGTTACACACACGTTTCCTTATGTTAACGTGTGTGAATTTGCAATATGGTCAGTTAATATGCAAATCCCTTCTGGTCATCGGGAATACGCTTAAACTCAATGAACTGTGTACGATACTAATACTTTCCTTGAAAATTTATGAACTTGGGTAATAGCATTTGAGTAACATATATATATAGTGGTTACACTATTAGACAAAAGGAGGATCTTCGTAACATGGTTTTGACAACCATATGGTCCATATCTACATACTTAACATAGTAACAACTATCACATTTTAAGAGGCTAAGGGCCAACAACAATATGGTCCATATCTACATACTTACCATATATAGTAATAGCTAGCACATTTTAAGAGGCTGAGGGCCAACAACCACAACTATCCACTGGAAGCAGCTTGATCACGGCAACTCGGCATCTCGTCAATGAACAGGAAGAGCCCTCCTGTGCCTTGGTAGATCATGAGTAGAACAGTGTCTCAAATTTTCCAATATGGATGCATTGCCACAAGAAGTGAGAGCTTGTTAATTTGAATGGTTCCATTTCTGCACGAAATGTAGTACCTTGCAATCACTTTGGTGTTATTAGCAAGCACAAGTGTAATTCGACCATGCCGGGAAATCGATCCAGGAACTGCTACAGGAGGCAATTTCTGCTGACATGTAGAATAAAAACAATTGTAACATATCGTTGAAGATATATATAGTTTATGAGCATCAACATTGAAATAAGACTTTTAACTAGCGTTTTTTGCACACAATTGGTCTTGTTTAGTGTGTGCACCATAGGTCTAATTAATCCCATCCAAAATCCAGCGTACATACACTGTGCTATCTCTGTCAGATTATCAACAAAGTTTATGACATGCTTGAAGTCCATCCAGTGAAATTTGGTACGCTTAGTAACATACAGATCATTCACTATGCATCCAACATATCCTGCTTAAAAGGTGGAAAGGTATTATTTATTCAGAACATGGCAGAAGAATATATAGTGCGCCTAAAAGGTGGAACGGACTCAGAATATGTTATCACAATTGGTTGCTTAAATAGTCATCAATTGGTTGCTTAAATAGTAATATGATAGAAAGGAGAAAGTTGAAAGGACACTAACCTCGATCAGACTTTGATCGGCTGATGACGTTGGGGAAGTTAACATCCATGTTAATTAGACCAGGCTGTGGTGCACGCTCTAGAATTTTATTGCCAGCTTTCAGTTCATAACACTTAGACATTTTTCTCCAAAGGTCCGCATTAAAATAGGAGTGACCATCTTTATCAGGTTTTACGCTAACCAACATTGTACATCCATGCTGTGTTGTCAATATGACATCCTGGGAGTCATCAGCAAAGTAAAGCCCAAGATTTCCTTCTACTCCTGTTCTTGCAAAGCAAGGGATGTACTGCTTGAAATGAAAATTAAGATCGTAAATTAGATATATTGAAATAACAGAGCAAGATGCACATATGGGAGTAACTGATAGAACAGATCCATATATATAGATGAAAGCAAAGTACAAAAATATAGAATTAAAAATAGATAATGTAATAAAGATTTGATGCAAATATATAGATAATGTAGCAACAGACGGTATATGTTCAAAATTTTAGGCCATGCCGACCGTGGTAGGTTGAGATTGAACATACCGAGCGCTCCCTGAAGTCATCCGGAATGGTGAGATATAACTTTGTTTCCGACTGGCCACGACCATAGTTACCTGATTTGTGCTCGCATTGTGGACACATGAATGAACACCCATGAATCAGCTAGAACAAAAATGATTCCATGGCGATTTCCGCCTGCTGATTAACAGCGACGGACGGACTTCGATAAGAGATGGGTGAATATTTCGCTAATTAAGTTGATTACCTTCTCCATGAGAAAAAACCCCAGTCGACCAGAGCCCAGAATATCGGTGCAGATAGGCGGCGGAAAGCGGTGGAGGCGAAATCCGGTGCCGTTTGGAGCGCGACCTACGCCCGCCACCAACAGCCGTCGAGCTTAGGGTGCAGAGTTGCGGAGGAGTCCGTGGCGAGTGAGTGGGGACGAAGTGGGTGAGGGTTTTCTTTTCCTTTTGCATCTGTGACTGAGCACACACGGTTCACAGAGGCGACGGAGATGAATCGTGTGCGATAGTAAATCACCGAGATTGAATGGGAATCCAAATTTCCTTTGCCCTTCATCCATGGGTTTTTTTCTACGATGAACATAAACCCTGCTAATCACCGTGTTCTAATTTAACACTTTTCCGGGTTCATTTACAATATTTAGGGGATTATGTGCATTTTGTAGGCATTAACGCACGCAATTCAAACAATCGGTGCATGAAAGGGTGCACAAGAACGACCTGGAAAAACCATACTCGTGGTATTTAGTAATTTCTCAAGCCTTTTACAAGGAATGGGAAGAGATTTCAATGGAATGTGTGGCAATAGTCAACCACAAACTCGTCATTTACTGGGTTTTCAACTATAGAACAATGAAATATGTGCTTGAAAAATATGACGGCTGGCACGGTGCCATGGTATGGCCTCACAGCGCCATAGTTAAAGGCTGAGAAGGTTTGATTTATGTCTTCATGCATGCCCTTCATAAATCGAATCATCACCGAGGAAGTTCAATCCTTTCGATAGGGAAATCACCAAGATTGAAGGGGAATCCAAATTTCCATCCTAGTTTGTCTTCCAGTTTTTTTCCAACGATCAACATACCGCCTCAAATGCAACGTGTTCAAATTTGACATTTTTGCGAACTCATTTACCATACTTAGGGGATTATGCGCAATTTATAGGCATTAATTATGCACATAATTCAAATTTGAACAATCGGTGCATGAAAAGGTGCACAAAATCGGTCTGGGAAACCATGCTCGTGCTATTTAGTACATTCTCATGCCTTTTACAGGGAATGGGGAGATATTTAAAGGAAATGTGTGGCAATAGTCAACCATAAACGCATCGTTTACTGGGTTAACTTCTATACAAAAAAGAAATAGATGGTTGAAAAAACATGACGCCTAGTGTGGTGCCATGGTATGACCTCACCGTGTCCTGGTAAAAATGTCGTCATGCACTCCTTTCATAAAAGAACCATCACCGAGGATGTTTCATGGTTTCGAGGGGGAAATCACCAAGTTTGAAGGGGGATCCAAATTTCCTTTGTCCTTTTTCCATGAGTTTTTTTCTATGATGAACATACAACCTGCGAATCACTGTGTTCAAAATTGGCACTTTCCAGGTTCATTTGCTATATTTAGGGAATTATGTGCATTTCCTAGGTATTAATGCACATAATTTAAGTTCAAACAATCGGTGCACGAAAGGGTCCACAAGAATGGCCTGGAAAACCATGCATGCTCATGCCATTTAGTAAATTCTCATGCCATTTACAAGGAATAATGGATAGATATTTCGATGAAATGTGTGGCAATAGTCAACCACAAATGTTTATCTGTTGGGTTTTCAACTATAGAAAAAAAATGAAATAAATGCTTAAAAAATATGACACCTGGCGTGGTGCCATGGTATGACCTCACCAAGCCCTCGTAAAAATTTGAGAAGGTTTGGTTTATGTGTCGTCGTGCACGCCCTTCATAAATCGAACCATCACCGAGGAAGTTCCATGCTTTCGAGAGGGAAATCCCCAAGATTGAAGGGGAATACAATTTTTTGTCCTAGTTTGTCATTCAGTTTTTTTCCAACGATCAACATACCGCCTCAAATGCAACGTGTTCAAATTTGACATTTTCCCGGGCTCATTTACCATATTTAGGGGATTATGTGCATTTTCTAGACATTAATGGACATAATTCAAATTCAAACAATCGGTGCATGAAAAGGTGCACAAGAACGGTCTGGAAAACCATGCTCGTGTTATTAAGTACATTCTCATGCCTTTTACAAGGAATGGGCAGATATTTCAGGGAAATGTGTGGCAATAGTCAACCATAAACGCGTCGTTTACTCGGTTAACAACTATACAAAAAATGAAACACATGGTTGGAAAACATGACGCCTGGCGTGGTGCCATGGTATGGCCTCACCATGCCCTGGTAAAAATTGGAGAATGTTTTCCTTATGTCATGATGTGCGCCTTTAATAAAATGAAGCATCACCGAGGAAGTTTCATGGTTTCGAGGGGGAAATCACCAAGATTGAAGGCGGGTCTAAATTTCCTTTGTCCTTTGTCCACGAGTTTTTTTCTACGATGAACAAACAACCTGCAAATCACCATATTCAAATTTGGCACTTTGCCAGGTTCATTTGCCATATTTATGGGATTATGTGTGTCGGGGGAAACGACACCTATGGGATCACTGGGATCCCTTTTTGCTATTGTTGGCGGGCGCGAGGTTGTTGAAAGAGCGGGGCTAGAAGCCAGCACGAGGATCGTTTACCCGGGTTCGGGCCGCGAGGATGCGTAATACCCTAGTCCTGCTTTGTTGTATATTTGAGTGTTCTTGAGTTCTTGAACTAGCTACGATGCGTGCGTCGTCCAAAAAATCTGAATCCTTCTCCAGTATGCCTCTGGCCCCCTTTTATAGTCAAAAGGGGCTGCCACAGTGGCACACAGGAGGTGGAAAGGTATACAGTAATTGAGCCTATCTCCTGGCATCGTAGGACATATGCATTTAATGCACTACCGACGAGCCCTTCTTGCTTTCTCGAGAATGACAAGGCGTGTAGTGCCACATTGGCTTGCTGCTGAGTTGGTGCTTGTCGAGTCATCCTAGAGGTCGCACGTCGCCACGCATGCGCCTGCCTAGCTGGTGGGCTAGCAGCTGCATGGGAACGGCCATGGAGTCTTGGCAGATGTGGGCCTGGCTGCGGCCCCGTGGATGTTTTTGGCAAGAGTGTAGCCGGGGCCCCGACAAGGGTCTTGCCATGGCATCTTGGTCGTCCCCGGCAAGGGTCTTGCCAGGGGTCTCGTGGGTATCCTTGACAAGGATCTTGCTGAGGATCGTTGTCTTCTGGTCATCATCTAGTGTTGTGTGCTTCTGGTTGCCACAAAGATCTTCATGAAACCATGCAGGCACTTCCTGAGCCTTGGTTTCAATGCTGTTGATGGCGTCGGAACTCTCAGGCTCAAGGGTGGCTGCGATGTTGGTGTTGGGCAAGTTGCCCCGGCAAGGTTCTTGCTGGGGCTGCGGAGGCCTCCCCGGCAAGGGCCTTGCCGGGGAAGTCCACCTCGCCCCTCTGCTCTTCGTGTTTCTGGCTTGGCGTTGTTCTGGTTGTCTTGTGGCTTTGCTTCCTTCCTCTTCCCCGCTAGGTGTGGCGCAAGCGCCGCTCCAACTGCCCGCGCACAAGTAAAGGGGTACAAAATAGGACCCCTCCTTTTGTGCACCGTCAGGAGCCCCCGGGCATGGGTCATACATAAGCGCGACGCGTTGTTGGGCTAGGCCCAAAATTGTGCGCGGGCATGCGGGGCCAAGTTTTACTGCTGTAACTCCCTCTCCTGTCGCGCTTCCCCATGATCCGCATTGAATGCGCGACATGGGGGTCGTGCGTGACATGAGTGAGGGAGTCCTGGATGAAGGGGTCCTCTGACGTCCGGCATGTTATCCATGGGCCAGACTAATGGGATGTGAAGATACGGAGACCGAAGACTGCACCCATGTCCGGATGGGACTCTCCTTGGCATGGAAGGCAAGCTTGGCGACCGGATATAAAGATTCCTTTCTTTGTAACCTACATTGTGTAACCCTAGATCCTTCCCGTGACTATATAAACTAGAGGGCTAGGTCCGTAGATAGGCTGAATACTCATTACCATAGTAATACCAGCTAGACCTCTAGGGTTTAGCCATTACAATCTCGATGTAGATCAACTCTTGTAATACTCGTATTCATCAATATCAATCAAGCAGGACGTAGGGTATTACCTCCGTAGAGAGGGACCGAACATGGGTAAAACATCGTGTCCCCTGTCTCCTATTATCATCGACCTTGGACGCACAGTTCGGGACCCCCTACCCGAGATCCTCCGGTTTTGACACCGACATTGGTGCTTTCATTGAGAGTTCCACTGTGCCGTCGACGAAAGGTTTGATGGCCCCTTCAATCGTCGATCGTGACGCGGTCCAAGGAGAAACTATCCTCCCCGGACAGATCTTCGTGTTCGGCGGCTTCGCACTGCAGGCCAACTCGTTTGGCCACCTGGAGCAGATCGATAGCTATGCCCCTAGCCATTAGGTCAGATTTGGGAGTTGGAACTACATTGCAGACATCCGTGGAGATTTAATCTTCGCCGGATTCGAGACCGCGGCGACCGCTCCCGGTCACCCCGATGATCCTGACCTAAATCTGTCATCAGACTGCATCCAGGATATCGCTCCTATAACCGCTCTGGCCGTAGAGCCAGAGGAGACTGCGCCACCCGAGGACAGGAGGATCAACCCCACCACGGAGGCCACAGATTCCACGACGTTGGAGCCGCACATAGAGTTACCCTCTCACGACGTCTTTGTCATCGGAACTCTGGACTCATCTCCGGCCATAAGTTCCGAACCACATGAGCCCGTGGACGCGAAATTTGATCGCTTATCGATCTTCGAGTTCCGCACCACAGACATCTTCCAGCACTCGCCTTTGGACGATGTGCTAAACTCGTTAAAGAACCTTTCCTTGGCGGAGGACTCACAACCGAACTATATCCGGTTCGAACTAGGGGTTGGTGGTGGAGAATTTTTCTTCCCACCCGCCACATACTTCATAGCCACAGTCGAGGATTTGACCGACACACTTGATTACGACTGCGAGGACATCGACGGTATGGACGACGATGCCAGAGAAGAAGAGGCCTAGAACCCGCCATTCACCGGATGCTGGACGGCCACTTCCTCGTATGATGTATACATGGTGGATGCAACAAAGGAGAATAGCGGCGATGACAAGGAAGATCCAACTAAGGATAAACCTTTCGAAATACAATCCAAGCGCCGGCGTCAGCGGCGCCGCTCTAAGTCACGCCGCAGCAAAGACAGTAACACCGACACAGGAGAAGATAACACACCAGAAGGTGCTGAAGACAACGAAGATCCCATTGAAACAGCTAATGAACAAGATGAACGGGAAGATGGGCAGGCTAGCCCTGGTAAGCAGGCCACTTATGAAGACTCAGAGGACGGAAGTTATATTCCGCTCCCGAGGATGAGGTGAGCCTCGGCACGGATGATTTCATCATGCCTGAGGAACCTATAGAGCAGGAGCGCTTCAAGCGCCAGCTAATCGCCACTGCAAGGAGCCTAAAAAAGAAGCAGCAGCAGCTTCAAGCTGACCAAGATCTGCTCAATGATAAATGGACCGATGTCCTAGCAACCGAAGAATACAGCCTCAAGCGCCCAACCAAAACCTACCCAAAGCGCAAATTGCTACCTCAGTTTGACGAGGAGGCGCCGGAATACATACCTCAATCGTACAATGTGGCTGACCGACCACCACGTGGTCGGGACAAAAACAGCAACTCATGCGGAACACCTGCCAGCCCCGCCTCATTGCACAGGTAGAGGTAAATTAGCCCACGGTCATACATATAACCTCAGGCAAAACCTGAACAATAAAGCAGGACATACCAGATCAATCTACGGATCGCGAGGACATGCCTCAACACGCGACGACGGCCACCTATTCGGACGTCACAAACTTGGTCATGCATGGACTGAAAACCGCAGACGGACTCCATCAGAGCTACGTCACGATACGGCCCGATATAGAGGCGCCGCACACCCTCATTTCTTCACTGATGAGGTCCTAGATCACGCATTCCCATAAGGGTTCAAACCCATGAATATAGAATCATACGACGGAACCATGGACCTGGCGATGTGGATCGAAGACTTCATTCTCCACATTCATATGGCCCGCGGCGATGACCTCCACGCCATCAAATACCTCCCATTAAAATTCAAGGGGCCAGCTTGGCACTGGCTCAACCTTCTGCCTGCAAATTCTATTGGCAGCTTGCAGGACTTGGAAGAGGCCTTCCTCGATAACTTCGAAGGTACATACGTTCGACCTCCGGACGCTGATGACTTAAGCCATATAGTTCAACAGCCCGGAGTGTCCACCAGGAAATTCTGGACAAGGTTCTTAATTAAAAAGAATCAAATCGTTGATTGTCCGGATGCCGAAGCCCTAGCAGCCTTCAAACATAGCATCCGCGACGAATGGCTTGCTCGCCACCTCGGCCAAGAAAAGCCAAAATCCATGGCAGCCCTCAGCGGCACTCATGACCCACTTTTGTGCGGGTGAGGACAGTTGGTTGGCCCGTAGCAAAAACAATGCAAGCGACGCCGGCACCCCTGAAGCTAAAACTAGCGAAGAAAAGTCTCAACGCAATTGATACAAGCGTCGAAACAACAGTGATAACACCGAACACACGTCAGTCAATGCCGGATTTAGGGGCTCTAAGTCCGGTCAGCGGAAGAAGCCGTTCCGAAAGAACAATTCAGGCCCATCCATCTTGGACCGCATACTTGATCGTCCGTGCTAGATTCATGGCATCCTAGGCAAACCACCCAATCATACAAATAGAGATTGCTGGGTTTTTAAATAGGTCGGCAAATTAAACGCCGAGAACGGGGAAAAGGGATCGCAAAGCAAGGACGATGATGAAGCGCCCCAGCAACCAAACACAGGGGGACGGAAGTAGTTTCCCCCGAGGACAAAACGATGAACATGATATACGCTACCCATATCCCCAAGAGGGAGCGCAAGCGTGCGCTCAGGGACGTCTATGCGATAGAGGCAGTCGCCCCAAAATTTAATCCATGGTCGTCATGCCCGATCACTTTTGATCGCCGGGATCATCCGACCAGTATCCGTCACGATGGCTCAGCCGCACTGGTCCTAGACCCAATAATTGATGGGTTCCACCTGAGTCGCATCCTTATGGACGGAGGTAGCAGCCTCAATCTGCTCTATCAGGATACAATGTGAAAAAGGGCATTAACCCATCTCGGATCAAGCCCACCAGTACTACCTTCAAAGGAGTCATACCAGGTGTAGGGGCCTGCTTTACGGGCTCAATCACACTAGAGGTTGTCTTCAGATCTCCGGACAACTTCCGAAGCGAGGAGTTAATCTTCAATATCGTCCCCTTCCGCAGCGGCTATCACGCACTACTTGGACGAACTGTGTTCGCTCGATTCAACGCAGTACCACACTATGCTTATCTCAAGATCAAGATGCCCGGTCCACGCAGCGTCATAATAGTCAACGGAAATTCGGAACGCTCCCTCCGTACTGAAGAGCACACAGCTACCTTAGAAGCAGAAGTACAGAGTGCCCTTGTAACATCCCAAATTACCAATTTGGAATGTTATACATTAGATCATCATTGCATATCATATTTTATTTTGCATTTTGGTTTATCCTAGAAATTCTACGCAACTCAATGACCCACTCAATGACCCACGGAGAGAGTTGGGGATTTCGTTATTTTCATATTTGAGTTTTCTCAAATTTTGAGAATAGGATCATTTGATTTTATTTATTTTATCATCAATTATTTCTATTACAAAAATATGAGAGAGGGAATAAAATGAATTTCCCAAAATAAACAAATATTGAGGATTTAATAATAAAATCAAATAAGTTTTTATTTCGGAGGTTTTCAGTGTTTTATTTGAATTTAGGAAAAATGTGTGTTTTTCAAAATTGCATTTAGGTCCCAAATAAATGTTCACCTTGTGCGACTTGATTTTAGAAGCCCGTGAAAATTTATTTCGGAATTTTTGGAGTCCGTTTAGTATTTCTTTTTATTTTTCTTCTGCGCGTAAATATTAAAAAAAAATGAACCGACCTAGGGCCGTGTCCGACTAGGACTCCTGGCCCGTTAGGCTATTAAAGCCGGGGAAGAGTCCCAGCCGGGAGAGCCAGCGCCCAGCCCCGAAACCCTAGCCGCCCGCCGCTCCCGCCGCCGCTGCCGCACGCTCGCCGAGGTTCGCCGCCGCCTCGAAATCGCGCCGTTTTTTTAATTTTTTTCCAAAAACGTTCGGTTTTTCCGTCGGTTTTTTTAGATTCGGTTTTTAAATAGATCGGTTTTTCCGGTTATTTAAATAGTGAGCGTTCGTCATTCGTTCTTCTAGCGAACTTCGTCATTTTTCTTTTTCTCGGATTAAATCCACGATTTTTCTGATCGCGATTCCTGATCCATTTTCGTTTTAGTATAACTTTTCGCTCGTTTATCGGAATCAGGCGATTCAAGCGCCTAGAGTTTCGTCTCGAAACCCTCTATCCTTTAAACAACTTAAACAAGTTTTTGTCACTGTAAAATTTACCCTATATCCAGATTAGTAGAACGAATTTGTTTCCTTTCGCCGTTTGACTTTCGTTGCTTCGTTCGATTTGATTCTTTTTGCCAACCGGAGTTCTTAAGTTGAACCTTCTGGTTAGATCTCTTATTTGAGTTTTACCTGTGCATTAGATGAGTACTTATTGTATGCTTGTTTGTTTGTCTACGATAGAATACCCAGAGTGCGCCGCTTGTTACTTCGAATCTCTAGGTTTCGCGGATCATCAGCAAGGCAAGTAACACTTTGATCATACCTCTTTCATACCCAGTTTTTATTGCATTAGATCAAACCTCAAACATTGCATGATTAGGATCTAATTAAATTGTGGGATGGGAAGTTGTTGAGGTAGTACATATTACCTGTTTATTACCAAACCTTTGGGAGTTACTTCCGCGTTTGCTTATTATGCCATGCTAGCTAGTAGACGTGGATTGGGTGAGTGAAATCCATGACAGATGTGATTTTTGTTAATTAATCGTTTATCTAAGGTGGCAACTCAAACACACATCTGGGTGGATTGAGGCACCTGGCTATTCCAGGACATGCCTGTTTTCTTTTGGACCGCCACCCAGGCTCAAAGGGATCATGAGACTATTCATACTAGAAACTTCCGTGTGCAGCCACAAGCTATTATGGGCTCTAGCATAGTTGACTAGGTCGTGCGAACTCTTACAGTGGTAGACTAGCAGATGTAGGGGATGTAGGTGGTACGGTCTACCCGATCGTAAGGTGCTAGCGCTTCTGAAAGACTATGTCTCGGTCATCCGTCTTCTCAAACACCCTATAGTGCGAGAAACCCAACGGAGGCACTCGAGTCTTGTGGGGAAAAGTGCGCAAACCTCTGCAGAGTGTAATAAACTAATCATGACTAGCCGTGTCCCCGGTTATGGGACATCTTGAGTATCTAGTACCTGGATTATCATGTGAATCTCAACATGTTACTCTAAATTAATTTTGTTGGTTTGTTTAATGTTTTGTTTAATGATGATGCTTAATTGGGATTGAGAATGTTGTCAACCATTCTCAATGTTTAACAACTACCATGATAGTAATTAAATTTTATTCCTTTGAAGTAGGGAAAAATTGGCTTTACGCAAAACTGTAACCATAGAGCTTTCCACCAGCCAAATATGCATATAGTATAGCTGTTTCATTCCATTACTCTCTATGTGTTACCTTGCCAGCATATTCCATGTGCTGACCCGTTTCGGGCTGCAACGTTAATGTTGCAGACTTTTCAGACGACGATTAAGGAGTTTTAGGTCGTGATTCTATAATCAGTGATGCCGTTGGAGTTGATGGACTCACTTATCTTCCAAGCCTTCCGCTGTTATCGTTATTAGATGGCCTTAAGCCATATTTATTGTAATACGTTCTCTATTGAGACACTTGATGTAATAAGTGTGTGATTGCTACTCTGCTATAAATCCTCCGAGTACTGTGTGGTGTCAGCATTACTGATCCAGGGATGACACCGGAGCACAGAGATCAGACTGTTTGAGGTCTGGTCGCTACAGAGATGGTATCAGAGCACACGCTGACTGTAGGACACGACCACTAAGCTAAAAGACCTAGATCACTATCCATTCTCTTCTCTTCTGACTTCTCATCTTTTCTACTCTTTAGGATGGCGGATTCAAGGAACAAGTTCACGCAACCGGATGAAGATACACCCTTTGGACGTCACTTGAAGGAAGTCACTAGATACCTGAACATAGGAGTACCAAGCTTCATAGGAATCTACAATGCCACTTTACCTGAAGAAGAGCGCTGGATGATTCAAGTTCAAGTTCCAGGAAGGACGTTCATGCCAGTCACTGAGCCCATAGAGTTTTCTTTTGATGCACCAACTTGGAGTCTAGGAAAGAGCATGGCAGCTCACACCGCCATGGGACGCATTGGAGAAGTCTACCGCAAGGATCTCAAGGATACTATCTACCAGATTTGTGGGCGCCGAGATGAACACTAGGAGATGATCAGCACCAGGAAGGATAGATCAATCGCAGCTTTTATCCAGGAGTTAAACCGGCACATTCGACGATAGGAGAACCAGATGTGCGCCGACATGATAGATCTGAAGAAGGCTAAGACTAGAATCAAGGAACTGGAGGAAGAACTCAAGGCTACACATGAAGATTATGAAGAGGAAATTGAAGTATTGGTGGAGAAGAATGACGACCTAATCAAGAAGATTGGAATATTTATGGGAGGCCCTACGCCAGTAGAGGAAGATGAAGAACCCAAGGAGATTGGCCCGGAAGACTATAGCATCATCGACGGCACTGATTCAGATCCGGATAGTAGCGATGATGACTGTGTTGATGAAGCTGGAGCAGATATCATGGAGTCTGCAACCGAAGAATATTTTTAGTAGACCACCTCATCAGTAGTAGTAGTCCACCATGTAAATATAGCAGTCCGAGCACTTCTGCGATAGATAGATCGATTGTATGCCCTTGTTTGATTGATTGAAGTGAATTGTTTGCTTTTGCCTCATGTGCATATGGGTAGTGTTTTCTCTTTAGACCCCCTCTATTCTTAGATCTCATCTTTTCTAAACCCTCAGATGCCTCCGAGACTTGACCCCGGATTTTCCTTTCCACCGGAGCTCACCCAGTTGATCCAGCAGCAGAACACCTTGATGCAGTTGCTAGTCGAGAATCAGAATCAGGGGAACAACAACAACAACCCACCACCACCACCACCTGTTGACCACTTAGCCCGTTTTCTTAGGCTGAACCTGTCGGTGTTTTCCAATAGCACCGAGCCGATAATAGCAGATGATTGGCTCCGCAACACAGCTAGGGAGTTGACCACAGCAGGATGCACGGATGCGGAGAAGGTGAAGTTTGACGCACATCAGTTAGAAGGACCGACAGCATCATGGTGGGAGAATTTCATAGCCACTTTCCCAGTCGACACTGTCACATGGGACCAGTTTCAGCAGGCTTTTCATACTGCCCATGTTTCAGCAGGAGCTATGGCCATGAAGAAGCGTGAGTTTCGCAACTTGCGCCAAGGAGGAAGGACAGTTGGCCAGTATGTGGAGGACTTTAGTAAGTTAGCACGTTATGCCCCAGATGACATTGCTACGGATGCAGCAAAGCAGGAGAAGTTTCTGGAAGGACTGAATGATGAGTTGAGCATGCAGTTGATGGTAGCCACTTTCAACAACTACCAGGAGTTGGTACATCATGCTCTTATGATTGAAAGGAAGCAGCAGCAAATTGAGAATCGCAAGAGGAAGTATGGACAAGGGAAGTACAATTCAGGAGCTCAGCAGAAGCCACGTTTTATCCCTAGACCGGGAGGACATTTTCAGCACACCCATGGAGGAGGTAGCTCGCACAATCACAATGGCACCAAGAATGGTAATGGCAATGGAGGAAGCAACGGCCAGAACCGCACCAACCCATCAACCCCAGCCAAGAAGGACCTAAGCCAAGTCACTTGCTTTAAGTGTCAGAAGACTGGACATTATGCTAATGAATGTCTTGAAGGCCAGAATGGCAATGGAAGTTCTGGGAAGAAGCCGAACCCTTTCAACAGGGGACATGTGAACCACGTTAACATGGAGGAGGTTGAAGAGCAGCGGGATGCCGTAATCGGTAAGTTTTTGGTTAAGTCATTTACTGCACTCGTTCTTTTAGATACTGGTGCATCGCATTCATACATATCAAGGGGATTTGTGGATAAGTATAAACTGCCCACTAAGGTTCTTAGGACACCTATGCTAGTAAGCTCACCAGGAGCGGAGTATATGGCCAGTTAAGGATGTTTTCAAGTGCCATTGAGTATAGGTAGGCATGTGTTTCCCTCGGATTTAATCATTTTGGAATCACAAGGATTGGATGTAATTCTGGGTATGGATTGGCTGTCGATGTATGGAGGAAACATCGATTGCGCTACTAAGTCAATTTTGCTTACCACCCCGGAAGGGAGAAGGATCAAGTATGTATCCCGACATGTGCCAAAGAGGACTCAAGTAAATTGCTAACAGGAGTTGTGCAGGAGGAAGTACCAGTGGTAAGGGATTTCCCTGAAGTATTTCCAGAGGAGTTTCCAGGCATGCCGCCGGATAGAGATATTGAGTTTTTGATTGAGCTATTGCCAGGCACAGGGCCAATATCAAAGAGACCATATAGGATGCCGGCAAAGGATTTGGTGGAAATTAAGAAGCAGATTAAGGAGTTACTGGATAAGGGATATATCTGCCCAAGTTCTTCGCCTTGGGGACAGCCAGTACTACTAGTGGAGAAGAAAGATGGATCGTTAAGGATGGTTGTTGAATATCGAGGATTGAATGAAGTAACGATCAAGAACAAGTACCCACTACCAATGATCAATGATCTGTTTGATCGATTGCAAGGAGCTAAGGTATTTTCCAAGATCGATCTGTGATCAGGATACCACCAGTTGAAGATTCGAGAATAGGATATTCCGAAAACAGCTTTTACCACCAGGTATGGGCTGTACGAGTATACCGTTATGTCATTTGGTATGACTAACGCACCTTCCTATTTTATGAACATGATGAACAAAGTATTTATGGAGTTTTTGGATAAGTTTGTCGTGGTGTTCATTGATGATATCCTGGTTTACTCGAAGAGTGAAGAGGAGCATAAGGAACATTTGCGACTAGTACTTGAGGAGCTTAGAGAACATCAATTATATGCCAAGTTCAGCAAATGTGAGTCTTGGTTGAAGGAAGTAGGATTTCTCGGACACGTTATATCTGGAGAAGGTATAGCAGTTGATCCCACTAAAGTTGATACCGTGACCAAGTGGGAAGCCCCAACAACAGTTGGAGAGATCCGGAGTTTTCTTGGACTCGCAGGATACTAGAGGAGATTTATTGAGAATTTCTCAAAGATTGCGAAGCCTTTGGCTGAGTTGTTGAAGAAAGATACCAAGTTCATATGGACGGAGGAATGTGAGGCTAGTTTCCAGGAGTTGAAGAAACGCTTGGTTACCTCACCAGGGTTGATTTTGCCAGACCAGACCAAAGATTATGAGGTGTATTGCGAGGCTTCACGTCGAGGACTTGGAGCAGTGCTTATGCAGGAAGGGAGAGTTGTTTCATATGCCTCAAGACAACTGAAGCCTCATGAGTTGAATTATTCCACGCATGATTTGGAGTTAGCAGCCGTAGTGCATGCATTGAAGACTTGGAGACATTTTCTGATTGGAAATCATTGTGAGGTGTACACGGATCATAAGAGTTTGAAGTACATTTTCACACAGAAGGAGTTGAACCTCAGACAAAGGAGATGGCTAGAGCTCATCAAGGATTATGATATGAGATTGCATTATCACCCCGGAAAGGCTAATGTAGTAGCTGACGCATTAAGCCGTAAGAGCCATGTCAATACATTAATGATGGGAGAAATACCAAGGGAGCTAGCAGAAAATCTTCGTGAACTATGTTTGGAAATATTTCCGAGAGGCTATGTAGCAGCATTGGAAATTCAGTCAACTTTGATGGATAGAATCAGAGAAGCTCAAAGGACTGACAAAGAGATTGCCTCCATTAAGGAGAAACTTAGTAAAGGAAAAGCTAATGGATTTCGTGAGGATGAGCACGATACCCTATGGTTCGAAGACCGCGTTTACGTGCCCAATGACCTGGAGATCAGGAAGTTGATACTGCACGAGGCACATGACTCACCGTATTCAATTCACCCAGGAAATACCAAGATGTACTTGGATCTGAAGGATATTTTCTGGTGGACCGGAATGAAGAAGGATATTGTGGAGTATGTAGCAGTTTTGATGTATGTCAGAGAGTAAAGGCAGAGCATCAGAAGCCAGCAGGATTGTTACAACCATTGCCGATACCTGAATGGAAGTGGGATAAGTTAGGCATGGATTTTATCACGGGATTACCCAGGACTCGTTCAGGCTATGACTCGATTTGGGTTGCAGTCGATCGATTGACGAAAGTAGCTCATTTCATCCCAGTAAAGACCACTTACACCAGTGCTAAGTTGGCAAAGATATACATGACCAAGATCATATGTTTGCATGGAGTTCTGAGGAGTATCGTATCAGATAGAGGAACCCAGTTTACCTCCAAGTTCTGGAAGTAGTTGCACGAAACTTTGGGTACCAAGCTAGAATTCAGTACAACTTTTCATCCACAGACAGATGGACAGACCGAGAGAGTTAATCAGATTTTGGAGGATATGCTGAGAGCTTGTGCGCTAGATTACGGATCTAGTTGGGACGATAATTTGCCATATGCAGAGTTCTCTTACAACAACAGTTACCAAACCAGTTTAAGGATGGCCCCTTTCGAAGCCTTGTACGGAAGGAGGTGCAGGACACCATTATCGTGGGACGAGGTTGGAGACCGCCAGTTGTTTGGACCTGACTTTATTAAAGAGTCTGAAAAGAAGGTGAAGTTGATTCGCGATAGGATCAAGGTAGCCCAGTCCAGACAGAAAAGTTATGCAGATTCTAAACGGAAGGAGACAGTTTACGAAGTCGGAGATAGAGCTTATCTTTGAGTATCTCCACTTCGGGGAACAAAGCGTTTTGGAGTTAAAGGGAAGTTAGCGCCACGATTTGTAGGACCATATTGAGTTTTGGAGCGTACGGGAGAAGTGGCCTACAAGTTGGAATTGCCTGAAGGATTGTCAGGAGTTCATGATGTGTTCCACGTTTCTCAGTTAAAGAAATGTCACGCGGAGATGGCTGACATACCGTTGAGAGACACAGTGCCCTTGGAAACTATTCAGTTGGATAACGATTTGACGTACGAGGAGAAACCGATTAAGATTCTCGAGTTTGCCAGTCGAGTCACTTGCAGTAAGGTTATCAAGTTTTGCAAAGTTTAGTGGAGCCACCACACGGAGGATGAAGCCACCTGGGAGCGAGAGGAAGATTTGCTCAAAGACCACCCTCACCTATTTTCTAGCCAACCCGAATCTTGAGGGCGAGATTCATCTTAAGGGGGGTAGGTTTGTAACATCCCATATTTCCAATTTGGAATGTTATACATTAGATCATCATTGCATATCATATTTTATTTTGCATTTTGGTTGATCCTAGAAATTCTACGCAACTCAATGACCCACGGAGAGAGTTGGGGATTTCGTTATTTTCTTTTCATATTTGAGTTTTCTCAAATTTTGAGAATAGGATCATTTGATTTTATTTATTTTATCATCAATTATTTCTATTACAAAAATATGAGAGAGGGAATAAAATGACTTTCCCAAAATAAAGAAATATTGAGGATTTAATAATAAAATCAAATAAGATTTTATTTCGGAGTTTTTCGGTGTTTTATTTGAATTTAGGAAAAATGTGCATTTTTCAAAATTGCATTTAGGTCCCAAATAAATGTTCACCTTGTGCGGCTTGATTTTAGAAGCCCGTGAAAATTTATTTCGGAATTTTTGGAGTCCGTTTAGTATTTCTTTTTATTTTTCTTCTGCGCGTAATATTAAAAAAAATGAACCGACCTAGGGCCGTGTCCGACTAGGACTCCCGGCCCGTTAGGCTATTAAAGCCGGGGAGGCCCAGCCGGAGAGCCAGCGCCCAGCCGCCGAAACCCTACCGCCGCCCCGCGCCGCGTCCCGCCGCCGCCGCCGACGCTCGCCGAGGTTCACCGCCGCCTCGAAATCCGCGCCGTTTTTTTTGTTTTTTTCCAAAAAACCGTTCGGTTTTTCCGTCGGTTTTTTTAGAATCGGTCTTTTAAATAGATCGGTTTTTCCGGTTTATTTAAATAGTGAGTGTTCGTTCGTTCGTTCCTTCTAGCGAACGTTCGTCGTTTTTCTTTTTCTCGGATTAAATCCACGATTTTCCTGATCGCGATTCCTGATCCGATTTTCGTTTTAGTATAACTTTTCGCTCGTTTATCGGAATCAGGCGATTCAAGCGCCTAGAGTTTCGTCTCGAAACCCTCTATCCGTTTAAACAACTTAAACAAGTTTTTGTCACTGTAAAATTTACCCTATATCCAGATTAGTAGAACGAATTTGTTTCCTTTCGCCGTTTGACTTTCGTTGCTTCGTTCGATTTGATTCTTTTTGCCAACCGGAGTTCTTAAGTTGAACCTTCTGGTTAGATCTCTTATTTGAGTTTTACCTGTGCATTAGATGAGTACTTATTGTATGCTTGTTTGTTTGTCTACGATAGAATACCCAGAGTGCGCCGCTTGTTACTTCGAATCTCTAGGTTTCGCGGATCATCAGCAAGGCAAGTAACACTTTGATCATACCTCTTTCATACCCAGTTTTTATTGCATTAGATCAAACCTCAAACATTGCATGATTAGGATCTAATTAAATTGTGGGATGGGAAGTTGTTGAGGTAGTACATATTACCTGTTTATTACCAAACCTTTGGGAGTTACTTCCGCGTTTGCTTATTATGCCATGCTAGCTAGTAGACGTGGATTGGGTGAGTGAAATCCATGACAGATGTGATTTTTGTTAATTAATCGTTTATCTAAGGTGGCAACTCAAACACACATCTGGGTGGATTGAGGCACCTGGCTATTCCAGGACATGCCTGTTTTCTTTTGGACCGCCACCCAGGCTCAAAGGGATCATGAGACTATTCATACTAGAAACTTCCGTGTGCAGCCACAAGCTATTATGGGCTCTAGCATAGTTGACTAGGTCGTGCGAACTCTTACAGTGGTAGACTAGCAGATGTAGGGGATGTAGGTGGTACGGTCTACCCGATCGTAAGGTGCTAGCGCTTCTGAAAGACTATGTCTCGGTCATCCGTCTTCTCAAACACCCTATAGTGCGAGAAACCCAACGGAGGCACTCGAGTCTTGTGGGGAAAAGTGCGCAAACCTCTGCAGAGTGTAATAAACTAATCATGTTAGCCGTGTCCCCGGTTATGGACATCTTGAGTATCTAGTACCTGGATTATCATGTGAATCTCAACATGTTACTCTAAATTAATTTTGTTGGGTTTGTTTAATAATGATGATGCTTAATTGGGATTGAGAATGCTGTCAACCATTCTCAATGTTTAACAACTACCATGATAGTAATTAAATTTTATTCCTTTGAAGTAGGG
Organism: Triticum urartu; assembly: GCF_003073215.2. Taxonomy (NCBI): domain Eukaryota; kingdom Viridiplantae; phylum Streptophyta; class Magnoliopsida; order Poales; family Poaceae; genus Triticum; species Triticum urartu. The sequence goes on from NC_053025.1 coordinate 225,890,223, forward strand.
AAAAATTGGCTTTATGCAAAACTGTAACCGTAGAGCTTTCCACCAGCCAAATATGCATATAGTATAGTTGTTTCATTCCATTACTCTCTATGTGTTACCTTGCCAGCATATTCCATGTGCTGACCCGTTTCGGGATGCAAGGTTAATGTTGCAGACTTTTCAGATGATGATTAAGGAGTTTTAGGTCGTGGTTCTATAATCAGTGATGCCGTTGGAGTTGATGGACTCACTTATCTTCCAAGCCTTCCGCTGTTATCGTTATTAGATGGCCTTAAGCCATATTTATTGTAATACGTTCTCTATTGAGACACTCGATGTAATAAGTGTGTGATTGCTACTCTTCTATAAATCCTCCGAGTACTGTGTGGTGTCAGCATTACTGATCCAGGGATGACAACGGAGCACAGAGATCAGACTGTTTGAGGTCTGGTCGCTACAGGCCTTCTCAAGCAGAACCTTAATTCGGCTGCCGAGCCCACGGACACCATTAAGAGGGTCCGAACTACTATGTAGCAAGAGAGCTCTGCTCGTCAGGAGCTCGACTAGCAATCCGGCCTCCGTCTCAGTCCTGATCAAGTGGTGGCATTCGTGCCGCGCGTACATAACTACGCACTCAAAATCCCATGGGCATCGACGGAGGCAAAGCTAGCTTGTGGTCCATAGTACGGCTCAACCGACATCGGATACACACATACTTTCACTTTTACTTGTTTCCTTTTCTGGTCTCAATCCCACAGGCACCACTGGCGGTCTGGTCATCGGTCCTCTTGAAGGATAAACACACCAAGAGGGTGAGAAACGCAGACATATGGGGGACTTTTTAGGTGATTCCGTTAACGATAACTCTACCTGTTTTTCAGGACCCACATGCAGCTCTCCCTTGGTTTCGGCATGTCAAATAACCTGTTGCTTATCGTACTACTTGTATCAATGCGCCTTGACGTACTAATTAAACTACAATGAGAACAGTTTGCGACTGGAGCTGTAAGACTCCAGCTTTTTACCTTCATACCTTTTCTGTTTTCTTTCTCTTTTTCAGCTCCCCTGTGGATAACCCTATCAGGTAGCACCCGTACACTTTGGTATGCTTGATGTTTGCCAGGGGCTTCATAGCACCCCACATTACGGCAACAAAAGTTCGAACACTTTATAAGTATAGTTCAGCACCCCGAATTTAGCATTATATGCATTGGCTCCAAATCATGTCTTTGGTCAATAGTTGGGTTGCCCGGCTCCTGTGCTGGCTACCTTACGTTCCGGTATATCGGCTAAGGTAGTGAAGGGAGAACTACTGCGATTGTGCCTTGGTTTATCCAAAGGAGCACCTTAGTAGAGAAAGCCGAAAACTAACTGTCATGATTCGGCGAGAGCCGGTCAGCTGTTCGGAGGACGCAAATCATTGGATATTTCTTCCGCATTACGCGAAGGATTGGTACTTCCCGATCAGACAATTATAGCACTCTAATTCGGATACTAGGGGTTGTGCCCATGTTTTTATTGTCGCACTCCTATGGCTAAGTGAGGGCGTTACAGCCGCATAGTCTGGTTGCCTGGTTTGTTGCACTAAACAAATCCTTCAAGGACCATCTAATTGGATCAAGATTGTTTAGATTCCATCCCGAACACCCCCATACTACCTACGTGGGGGCAGAAGGCGACGACTGGTTAACCCTCAGATTTCATACAACACAGCCGCATAGGAAGTAAAAAATTTAAAAACATAACAAGCATTATGATACGTATCCAACGTATCTATAATTTTTGATTGCTCCATGCTATATTATCTACTATTTTGGACATTACTGGGCTTTATTATCCACTTTTATATTATTTTTGGGACTAATCTATTAAGCGGAGGCCCATCCCAGAATTGTTGTTTTTTGCCTATTTTAGGGTTTCGAAGAAAAGGAATATCAAACGGAGTCCAAACGGAATGAAACCTTCGGGAACGTGATTTTCTCACCGAATACAACTCAGGAGACTTGGACTCTACGTCAAGCCAACTAACAGGAGGCCACGAGGTAGGGGCGCATGCCTGCCCCCCGCCCCCAGACGCACCCTCCACCCTCGTGGGCCCCCTGTTGCTCCACCGACGTACTTCTTCCTATATATACCCACGTACCCCCAAACGATTAGATACGGAGCCAAAACCATAATTTCAGCGCCGTAACTTTCTGTATCAATGAGATCCCATCTTGGGGCCTGTTCTGGAGCTCCGTCGGAGGGGGCATCGATCACGGAGGGCTTCTACATCAATACCATAGCCTCTCCGATGAAGTGTGAGTAGTTTACTTCAGACCTACGGGTCCATAGTTAGTAGCTAGATGGCTTCTTCTCTCTTTTTGGATCTCAGTACAATGTTCTCCCCCTCTATTGTGGAGATCTATTCGATGTAATCTTCTTTTTGCGGTGTGTTTGTTGAGACCAATGAATTGTGGGTTTATGATCAAGTCTATCTATGAATAATATTTGAATCTTCTCTGAATTCTTTTATGTATGATTGGTTATCTTTGCAAGTCTCTTCGAATTATCAGTTTGGTTTGGCCTACTAGATTGATCTTTCTTGCAATGGGAGAAGTGCTTAGCTTTGGGTTCAATCTTGCGGTGTCCTTTCACGGTGACAGTAAGGGTAGCAAGGCACGTATTGTACTGTTGCCATCGAGGATAACAAGATGTGTTTTTCTTCATATTGCATGAGTCTATCCCTCTACATCATGTCATCTTGCTTAAGGTGTTACTCTGTTTTTAACTTAATACTCTAGATGCATGCTGGATAGCAGTCGATGAGTGGAGTAATAGTAGTAGATGCAGGCAGGAGTCGGTCTACTTGTCTCGGACGTGATGCCTATATACATGATCATACCTAGATATTCTCATAACTATGCTCAATTCTGTCAATTGCTCAACAGTAATTTGTTCACCCATCATAGAATACTTATGCTCTCGAGAGAAGCCACTAGTGAAACCTATGGCCCCCGGGTCTATCTTTATCATATTAATCTCCTACTACTTAGTTATTTACTTTGCCTTTATTTTACTTTTCATCTTTATCATAAAATTACGAAAAATAGTATCTTTATCATATCTATCAGATCTCACTCTCGTAAGTGGCCCTATAGGGATTGACAACCCCTATTTGTGTTGGTTGCGAGGATTTCTTTGTTTTGTGCAGGTACGAGGGACTCGCGCGTAGCCTCCTACTGGATTGATACCTTGGTTCTCAAAAACTGAGGGAAATACTTACGCTACTTTGCTGCATCATCCCTTCCTCTTCGGGGAAAACCAACGCAGTGCTAAAATAGGTAGCAAGAAGGATTTCTGGCGCCGTTGCCAGGGAGGTCTACGCAAAAGTCAACATACGAGGTACCCATCACATACCCTTATCTCCTGCATTACATTATTTTCCATTTGCCTCTCGTTTCCCTCTCCCCCCAATTCACCCTTGCCGTTTTATCCTCCCTCTCTTTCTCTATTTGCCCCTTTTTTGTCTGCTTGCTTTTTGTTTGCTTGTGTGTTAGTTTGCTTGTTTGTCGTGATGGCTCAAGATAATAATAAATTGTGTGACTTCACCAATACCAACAACAATGATTTTATTAGCACTCCGATTGCTCCTCTTACCGATGCTGAATCTTGTGAAATTAATACTGCTTTGCTGAATCTTGTCATGAAAGATCCGTTCTCTGGCCTTCCTAGTGAAGATGTCGCTACCCATCTAAATAGCTTTGTTGATTTGTGTGACATGAAAAAGAAGAAAGATGTGGATAATGATATTGTTAAATTGAAGCTATTTCCTTTTTCGCTTGGTTTTCGTCTTTGCCTAAAAATAGTATTGATACATGGAACAAGTGCAAAGATGCTTTTATATCTAAGTATTTTCCTCCCGCTAAAATCATCTCTCTTAGAAACGATATTATGAACTTTAAGCAACTTGATCATGAACATGTTGCACAAGCTTGGGAGAGAATGTAATTCATGATACGTAATTGCCCTACTCATGGTTTAAATTTGTGGATGATTATACAAAAAAATTATGTCGGATTGAATTTTGCTTATAGAAATCTTTTGGATTCGGCCGCGGGAGGCACTTTTATGGAAATCACCTTAGGAGAAGCTAATAAACTCCTAGATAATATTATGGTTAATTATTCTCAATGGCATATTGAGAGATCTACTAATAAAAAGGTGCATGCGATAGAAGAAATTAATGTTTTGAGTGGAAAGATGGATGAACTTATGAAATTATTTGCTAATAAGAGTGTTTCTTCTGATACTAATGATATGCCCTTGTCTACTTTGATTGAGAATAATAATGAATCTATGGATGTGAATTTTGTTGGTAGGAACAATTTTGGTAATAATGCGTATAAAGGAAATTTCAATCCTAGGCCTTATCCTAGTAATCCCTCTAATAATTATGGTAATTCCTACAACAATTCTTATGGAAATTATAATAAGATGCCGTCTGATTTTGATTCTAATATTAAAGAATTTATTACTTCGCAAAAGAATTTTAGTGCTATGATTGAAGAAAAATTGCTTAAGATTGATGATTTGGCTAGGAACGTTGACATAATTGCTCTTGATGTTGATTCTTTGAAACTTAGATCTATTCCACCTAATCATGATATCAATGAGTCTCTCAAAGCCATGATAATTTCCATTGACGAGTGCAAAGAAAGAACCGCTAGGATGCGTGCTAAGAAAGATGCCTTTATAAAAGCGTGTTCTTCTAGTTGCTATGAAAATAATGATGAAGATCTAAAAGTTATTGATGTGTCCCCTATTGAATCTTTGTTTTGCAATATTAATCTTGATAAAGATGGGACTAAATATGATCCACCTTTACCTAGAAGGCATTCCAAGAATTCTGAATCTTTTGATCTTGATGCTAAATTTGATAAAAGTGGGATTGAAGAAATTAAAACCCTAGATGTTGCTAAACCCACTATTATGGATTTCAAGGAATTTAACTATGAAAATTGCTCCTTGATTGATTGTATTTCCTTGTTGCAATCCGTGCTAAATTCTCCTCATGCTTATAGTCAAAATAAAGCGTTTACTAAACATATCGTTGATGCCTTGATGCAATCTTATGAAGAAAAACTTGAATTGGAAGTTTCTATCCCTAGAAAACTTTATGATGAGTGGGAACCAACTATTGAAATTAAAATTAAAGATCATGAATGCTATGCTTTATGTGATTTGGGTGCTAGTGTTTCCATGATTCCAAAGACTTTGTGTGATTTGTTAGGTTTCCGTGATTTTGATGATTGCTCTTTAACTTGCACCTTGCGGATTCCACTATTAAGAAAACTATGGGAAGAATTAATGATGTTCTTATTTTTTCAAATAGGAATTATGTTCCCATAGATTTTATTGTTCTTGACATAGATTGCAATCCTTCATGTCCTATTATTCTTGGTAGACCTTTCCTTAGAACGACTGGTGCAATTATTGATATGAAGGAAGGGAATATTAGATTCCAATTTCCATTAAGGAAAACCATGTAACACTTTCCTAGAAATAAAATTAAATTACCTTATGAATATATTATGATAGCCACTTATGGATTGCCTACCAAAGATGGCAATACCTAGATCTATTCTTGCTTGTTATGCCTAGCTAGGGGCGTTAAACGATAGCGCTTGCTGGGAGGCAACCCAATTTTATTTTTATTACTTTCTTTTTTCTCCTGATTAGTAATAAATAAATTATTTAGCCTCTGTTTTGGTTGTGTTTTTTGTGTTTAATTAGTGTTTGTGCCAAGTAGAACCTTTGGGAATACTTGGGGAAAGTCTTGTTGAACTTGCTGTAAAAAACAGAAACTTTAGCGCTCACGAGAACTGCTGTCATTTTTATTTGGAAAGTGCTATTTAGTTAATTATTTTTGAAGATGATTAATAGATAAATTCCTCACGTCCAGCAATTTATTTTAGAATTTTTGGGGTTCCAGATCTTGTGCTAGCTACAGATTACTACAAACTGTTCTGTTTTTGACAGATTCTGTTTTGCGTGTGTTGTTTGCTTATTTTGATGAATCTATGGCTAGTAAAATAGTTTATAAACCATAGAGAAGTTGGAATAAAGTAGGTATAACACCCATATAAATAAAGAATGAGTTCATTACAGTAACTTGAAGTGGTCTTTTGTTTTCTTTTGCTAACGGAGCTCATGAGATTTTCTACTGTAAATTTTGTGTTGTGAAGTTTTCAAGTTTTGGGTAAATATTTGATGGATTATGGAACAAGGAGTGGAAAGAACCTAAGCTTGGGTATTCCCATGGCACCACCAAGATAATCTAAGGACATCTAAAAGCCAAAGCTTGGGGATGCCCCGGAAGGCATCCCCTCTTTCGTCTACTTCTATCGGTAACTTTACTTGGAGCTATATTTTTATTTACCACATGATATGTGTTTTACTTGGAGCGTATTGTATGATTTGAGTCTTTGATCATTAGTTTACCACAATAATCCTTGCTGTACACATCGTATGAGAGAGCCATACATGATTTGGAATTTGTTAGAATACTCTATGTGCTTCACTTATATCTTTTGAGTTATATTATTTTGCTCTAGTGCTTCACTTATATCTTTTAGAGCACGGTGGTGGATTTGTTTTATAGAAACTATTGATCTCTTATGCTTCACTTAGATTATTTTGAGAGTCTTGATATCATGGTAATTTGCTTAAAATCCTAATATGCTTGGTATGCAAGATTAATAATAAATCTTTCTTATGAGTGTGTTGAATACTATGATAAGTTTGATACTTGATAATTGTTTTGAGATATGGAGATGGTGATATTAAAGTCATGCTAGTTGAGTAGTTGTGAATTTGAGAAATACTTGTGTTGAAGCTTGTGATTCCCGTAGCATGCATGTATGGTGAACCGTTATGTGATGAAGTCGGAGCATGATTTATTTATTGATTGTCTTCCTTATGAGTGGCGGTCGGGGATGAGCGATGGTCTGTTCGTACCAATCTATCCCCATAGGAGCATGCGTGTAATACTTTGCTTTGATAACTTGTAGATTTTTGCAATAAGTATATGAGTTCTTTATGACTAATGTTGAGTCCATGGATTATACGCACTCTCATCCTTCCACCCTTGCTAGCCTCTCTAATACCGCGCACCTTTCACCGGTATCATACACCCACCATATACCTTCCTAAAAACAGCCACCATACCTACCTATTATGGCATTTCCATAGCCATTCCGAGATATATTGCCATGCAACTTTCCACCGTTCCGTTCATGACACACTCCATCATTGTCATACTGCTTAGCATGATCATGTAGTTGACATAGTATTTGCGGCAAAGCCACCATTCATAATTCTTTCATACTTGTCACTCATGCATCATTGCATATCCCGGTACACCGCCAGAGGCATTCATACAGAGTAATATCTTGTTCTAAGTATCGAGATGTAATTGTTGAGTTGTAAGAAAAATAAAAGTGTGATGATCATCATTATTAGAGCATTGTCCCAGTGAGGAAAGGATGATGGAGACTATGACTCCCCCACAAGTCGGGATGAGACTCCGGACGAAAAAAGAGAGAGAAAAGAGGCCATAAAAAGAGAAAAGGCCCAAATAAAAAAAATAAAAAATAATAAAAAAGAGAGAAAAAGAGAGAAGGAACAATGTTACTATCCTTTTACCACACTTGTGCTTCAAAGTAGCACCATGATCTTCATAGTAGAGAGTCTCTCATGTTATCACTTTCATATACTAGTGGGAATTTTTCATTATAGAACTTGGCTTGTATATTCCAATGATGGGCTTCCTCAAAAGTGCCCTAGGTATTCATGAGCAAGCAAGTTGGATGTACACCCACTTAGTTTCTTTTTGAGCTTTCATATACTTATAGCTCTAGTGCATCCGCTGCATGGCAATCCCTACTCACTCACATTGATATCTATTGATGGGCATCTCCATAGCCCGTTGATACACCTAGTTGATGTGAGACTATCTTCCCCTTTTTGTCTTCTCCACAACCACCACTCTATTCCACCTATAGTGCTATATCCATGGCTCACGCTCATGTATTGTGTGAAGATTGAAAAAGTTTTGAGAATGTCAAAAGTATGAAACAATTGCTTGGCTTGTCATCGGGGTTGTGCATGATTTAAATATTTTGTGTGGTGAAGATAGAGCATAGCCAGACTATACGATTTTGTAGGGATAACTTTCTTTAGCCATGTTATTTTGAGAAGACATAATTGCTGTGTTAGTATGCTTGAAGTATTATTATTTTCTATGTCAATATAAACTTTTGTCTTGAATCTTTCGGATCTGAATATTCATACCACAATTAAGAAGAATTACATTAAAATTATGCTAAGTAGCACTTCGCATCAAAAATTCTGTTTTTATCATTTACCTACTCGAGGACGAGCAGGAATTAAGCTTGGGGATGCTTGATACGTCTCCAACGTATCTATAATTTTTGATTGCTCCATGCTATATTATCTACTGTTTTGAACATTATTGGGCTTTATTATCCAATTTTATATTATTTTTGGGACTAACCTATTAACCGGAGGCCTAGCCCAGAATTGCTGTTTTTTGCCAGTTTTAGGGTTTCGTAGAAAAGGAATATCAAATGGAGTCCAAACGGAATGAAACCTTCGGGAACGTGATTTTCTCACCGAATACAACTCAGGAGACTTGGACCCTACGTCAAGCCAACTAACAGGAGGCCACGAGGTAGGGGCGCGCCTACCCCCCAGGCGCGCCCTCCACCCTCGTGGGCCCCCTGTTGCTCCATCGACGTACTTCTTCCTATATATACCCACGTACCCCCAAACGATCAGATATGGAGCCAAAACCCTAATTCCACCGCCTTAACATTCTGTATCGACGAGATCCCATCTTGGGGCCTGTTCCGGAGCTCCGCCGGAGGGGGCATCGATCACGGAGGGCTTCTACATCAACACCATAGCCTCTCCGATGAAGTGTGGGTAGTTTAATTCAGACCTACGGGTCCATAGTTAGTAGCTAGATGGCTTATTCTCTCTTTTTCGATCTCAATACAATGTTCTCCCCCTCTCTTGTGGAGATCTATTCGATGTAATCTTGTTTTTGCGGTGTGTTTCTTGAGATCGATGAATTGTGGGTTTATGATCAAGTCTATCTATGAATAATATTTGAATCTTCTCTGAATTCTTTTATGTATGATTGGTTATCTTGCAAGTATCTTCGAATTATTAGTTTGGTTTGGCATACTAGATTTATCTTTCTTGCAATGGGAGAAGTGCTTAGCTTTGGGTTCAATCTTACGGTGTCCATTCCCGGTGACAGTAAGGGCAGCAAGGCACGTATTGTATTGTTGCCATCGAGGATAACAAGATGGGGTTTTCTTCATATTGCGTGAGTCTATCCCTCTACATCATGTCATCTTGCTTAAGGCGTTCCTCTGTTTTTAACTTAATACTCTAGATGCATGTTGGATAGCGGTCGATGAGTGGAGTAATAGTAGTAGATGCCGGCAGGAGTCGGTCTACTTGTCTCGGACGTGATGCCTATATACATGATTATACCTAGATATTCTCATAACTATGCTCAATTCTGTCAATTGCTCAACAGTAATTTGTTCACCCACTTTAGAATACTTATGCTCTTGAGAGAAGCCACTAGTGGAACCTATGGCCCCCAGGTCTATCTTTATCATATTAATCTCCTACTACTTTGCTATTTACTTTGCCTTTATTTTACTTTGCATCTTTATCATAAAAATACCATAAATATTATCTTTATCATATCTATTGGATCTCACTCTCATAAGTGGCCCTATAGGGATTGACAACCCCTATTTGTGTTGGTTGCGAGGATTTGTTTGTTTTGTGCAGGTATGAGGGACTCGCGCGTAGCCTCCTACTGGATTGACACCTTGGTTCTCAGAAACTGAGGGAAATACTTACGCTACTTTGCTGCATCATCCCTTCCTCTTCGGGGAAAACCAACGCAGTGCTAAAAGAGGTAGCACATTATATTGCATAAACACTGTGTTTCATCACACAAGGCAGAGGGAGATCGAATACATTCATTCAAAGATAGTGTCTTTCGCATAGTGATCCGCAACAATGCGGGATCCCTCCAGGACACCATCAAAATACAACTCGGGTCGGCGGTGCTCCTTGCCCTCAGGCGCCCCCTCGGTCATTAGCTTGGCATCCATCTTCGCCCAGTGCGTTTTGACGCGGGCAAAGGCCATCCATGCACCTTTAATACAGACCGACCGCTTTATAACCTCAAGCCGGGGGCAGGCATCAACAAGCCGCTTCACAAGTCCGAAGTAGCTGCTAGGTATCAGCGCGGCATGCCATAGTCGGACTATCAGCTCCTTCATGGGCAGCTCGGCCGCCTTGTGCAGCTCGACCAGCTGTTTCAGCTGGTCGCCGAAGGACACCGGATGTTCAGGTCCAAGATATTGAGACCAGAACAGCTTCTCTGTAGAACTCCCTCCCTCGGCTCGATAGAACTCAGCGACGTCTGATATGCTGCGCGGCAAATCCGTAAATGCCACTGGAGAGCTCCAAATTTGGGTAAGTAAAAGGAACGCTTCCTTCACAAACTTGCTTTGCATAATGAAAGCCTTACCCACCGTGATCTTCCGGGCTTCCTGGATTTCCTGAAGGGCGCTCTAGGCTTCGGCTCGAGCCTCTTGTGCACTCTGGCGGTCTTTCGCATGTTCAGAAGCTTGCGTCTTAGAATCACACTCCAAGGACTCGTACTTCTTGACGGCGTCCTAGAGCTCTTGCTGAACCTCGCTGATCCGGGACTCGTGCATCTCGCGCGCGGTGCGTTCCTTGGCCACTTTGTCCTCGGCGTTTGCTAATGCCTTGTTGAGGGCCGCCACCAAGTTCCTAGCCCCTAATAAAGATCATGGCACTTTAGTCAGCACAAACCATTCATCCTTCCTAAATATACACGCAGGTTATTGCATACCTTTGCTGTCCTCCAGCTGCTTATTCATGAGGCCGAGCTCTTTGTCGGCCCGCTCCAGGTTCTGCTTCAGTCCGGAGACCTCCGCAGTATGAATGGCAGCAGCCAGCAGCGACGCCCGCTTATTCACATAGACATCTTATGTTAGACTCCTGCAAAAATTACTTGGATCGCCTGTTCGGCTTTTCCTTTCCAGACACCAAACAGAGCATCAGGGGCTACTGTCCATGTTGTGATATTTTTCTACAATTGTTACCTCAAAGCCTGTTAAAAGGCTAGTGCAGGCCTCGGTTAGTCCGCTTTTGGCGGACTGAACCTTTTCGATCACTGTACCCATAGGGACACGGTGCTCATCCATAATGGAGGCGCCTCGCAGCGCTTCCAACAGATTATCCGGTGCCTCTTGTTGGACAGAGGTCACCGGTGGAACAGGCACACCTCCTCCTTTCGGGGAAGGCCGTTCGCTGTCTCCGGAGCCCTGTAGGTCTCCGGAATGGTATCCGGCTGAGGGCCGAAGGGAACTTGGCCCCCATTGCCAGTCCCCATGGGGGCTTTTTCCCCCATGTGTCCGGCAGCCGAGGAGTCATCTTGGGGCGCCACCTTAACGATTTCTGGAATCTCCCCTGGTTTGGGAAGGTCCTTTTGGACGCCATCTCGTCGTCACCCTTGGGTGAGGCAGAGTAAGCAGGCGGCGGAGACATGCTAGCCATCTCCTTTGAGTCTAGCGAACCCTCTGTCGAGGATCGCGGGGAGCTGTCGCGGGTCGGACTGTAATGGCATAGTTTAAACATATTAATATTATAAACTAGAAAGGCCAGGTATTGGGAGGTGCATAGGGTTTCGGTACTTACGAGGCAGCCCGAGGCTTGGTCCGGGGCATTCGCTCCGGACTGCTTTCGACATCCCATGCGGAGTTATCCGCAAGGGGGCCCTTTGTGGGGACCCCGACTCATAAGTCGTGATCACCGAATGCACGTGTACAGTGATCCCAGAGATCAATGCTCACTGAACACACACAGAAGCTGAATAACAAGAGTATTACGTCCATACATACCGTATTACACAAGTAGGACCATTATGGTCAAGTCTTGAGTATAACATCGCAGCGGAAATCTTCGTCGATAATTTGGACCCATGCCATCTGCCTTAACCCTACAGGCATTCTGACTGGGAAGCGTCCTAGCTCGCATGTTCGTCACCAAGGTACTCTTCTTCATATCATGTTCTTTCATGCCTGGCCAATAAAATAACCAGTGGCAAGCCAATGAGTACTTTGAATGTACTCGCAAGCAACCCAAGGGTGATAATGATGAGGACATGACTACCTTGGATACGACCAAAAATATTGCATAGATGCATATTTGTCAGGTGATTTCTAATGCAAACTATTCAATAATCTATTTATGTTATCCAGAACAAAAATACTTCACACACTTTTGTGTTTTGTCTAATTGCAGGTGTATGGGACATTTGTACAATCCACATATGAAGACAAGGGAAAAAGGAGAAGTTTATGTTGTGTTGAAAAAGTCCTCTCACGTCACTTTTGGGCCAAAAGAAGATAGAGTCCAAGTCTCTCACGTTCTGGATTCAGATTCGGACTGCACAGACATACCTGACTCAAAACGCCAACAACTTTTTCATACGGACTCCGAATTGGGTGATTCTTTTTTTGTTGGAAACTAGATTTCGTGCTCTTTCCAACCCAATTGGATTCACCTTCAAATTCATCCGGAGCATTGAGTTATGGACGAAACAATCTGACGTTGCAGCAGAATCCGAGTCAAACTACAAGCCCAAAGGTGTTGCATCACCTCCACTTGGGCCCATGAGCCTTGTACGACCTAGGGTTAGTTTTAGGCTGCCTTGGGACGTCCTCCCACCTCCTTGGCCGCCACCCCTTGCTCCTATATAAGTAGATCCATCTAGTAACTTTTTCCTTGGGATTTATTTAGTTAAAAGTTAGCCATTGCAACTTCGTGTACTTCATTTGTGTCCAACGACCAGACCAAGACCGCTTCCGGATCCCCACCATTATCAATACTTCATATATATTTGCAATATTCAGATTGCTTTATCATATTCTTGCTCGTTCTTCGATTGCTTCTAGGAATAGACCTTCGTGGTCAGGCTGACCGTGCTTCCGGCATCGTCAGTAACCTCAGGAGATTGGTTTAGCGATTGCTAAGGCGCAACGTCGTGCACGTTTGTAGTCGGATCATCAAAGTCGTCTCCACCAAATCGATAGTTATCATCTCATCGAAAGATCGGGACCCTCGCCTCTATGAAGTGGTATCAGTTTTCAGGTTGCTTGGTGAGAATTTCCAGTTTTCCTAGATTAGATTTATTTTCTTACCTATTGTCCAAGAAAAAGCCACAAAAAAGAGTTAGATCTACTCATCCTTGGTCCAAGCCAGTCTGAGCCTTTGCAATTTTCTTTTCATTGCTTGCATAGTTGAATTATCGGTTGCATCGTCTTGTCGAGTTGCTGGTCTTAGTGTCTAGTTCGTTTAGAGTTTCGAGTTCTGTTCACATTAGTCACGCCACCGCTGCATCATTATCTCTTCCGCTGTCCACCACCCATCCATCAATTTCCACCACGTGCTACCCACCATTCATTGTCATAATAATAGTTGAGATCGTTCACATCTTCACTTGATCCAATCTGCATCTTATCTAGTTTGTTTTGGAAAGAGGGAGAAACAAAAGAGAGAAAAAAAACGAGAGAAAAAAAGGAGAAAAAAAAAGTCAGAGAAAAAAAAGGAGAGAAAGAAAAAAAGTGTGAGGAAAAAAAAGAGAGAAGAAAAAAAAATCGGCACAAACTTTTTCAGAGGAAAGTTGGAGACAAAGTTGTTGATATATCCTGCTTGGCTGTTGTTTCACCTCATTATCTTTACTGCTGTTGTGATCTTCACTTATATCTTGCTGTCCAGAGCTACTTAGTATCCTTCATTGATGCTAGTTGTGCTACGACGTGACCTCATTAGTGTTCTAGGCTCGCGTCTCTAGTTCGGTCTAGCCTAGGACCAGCACAGTACCGTCGTTCAGCGTTTATTCAACATCGCATCTCTGAATTGATTATTGCTAATCTTTTGCTACCACATATAGCCAACCCAGCTCCACATATTTCTACACCGTGTATACGTACGTTCCCCTGGCAATCGCTTTACACAATCTTCAGAGTTATTTGACACCGCTGGTTGCCTGTCACCACCTGCTGCTTGGTAAGAACTTGTAAGATATTGATATTTGCTTTACTGTGAGCGCTTTACCACCACACCCTAGTAGTTCATAGGAACATTATTCTTGAATTTTTTTTCTTGTTTCTACTAATCATGACAGGTTCCGAAGATAGAAGTTCTTGGACGACGGACACATCTTCACCATCACGAGAGTTGGGACAACACACACAAGCACATGGTCGGGTTATCTTTTTACCGTCATTTGAGGGTAGATTTAATCCTACTACTTATCTAGCTTGGGAGCTTGAAGTAGAACAAGTTTTTAGTCACCATGACTTTTCTGAACTTGAGCGAGTGCGAGCAGCCACTAGAGCATTTACTGATTTTGCTTCTGTTTGGTGGAGTGTACATTGTAAGAAAAACATTGATAACCAACCCACAACTTGGAAAGTTTTGAAAGCTGTAATGAGACAACAATTTTTCCCTCCTTATTATCGTCGTGAATTGCTTCGCAAATTTGAACAATTTAAACAAGGCAACAACACTGTTCATGCTTACTACCAAGAGTTCAAATCTTATATGCATCATTGTGACATAGAAGAATCTGAGAATGATACAATGAATAGATTTTTTGGTGGTTTGAACCATGATATTCAGGCAAGATTTCAGTATATTCCTCATTGCATTACTGGTATGTATGTCCGTGCTTGTACCTTTGAGAGACAGATACAGGAGGATGCATTAGGTGACTACAACAACTACTATTCCAGTTCATGCTCACCACCGCCGGTGGGTTCCTCCATCATTGCACCTCGGATTATGAGCGCGGGAGTTATGGACGAAACAATCTGACGTTGCAGCAGAATCCGAGTCAAACTACAAGCCCAAAGGTGTTGCATCACCTCCACTTGGGCCCATGAGCCTTGTACGACCTAGGGTTAGTTTTAGGCTGCCTTGGGACGTCCTCCCACCTCCTTGGCCGCCACCCCTTGCTCCTATATAAGTAGATCCATCTAGTAACTTTTTCCTTGGGATTTGTTTAGTTAAAAGTTAGCCATTGCAACTTCGTGTACTTCGTTTGTGTCCAACGACCAGACCAAGACCGCTTCCGGATCCCCACCATTATCAATACTTCATGTATATTTGCAATATTCAGATTGCTTTATCATATTCTTGCTCGTTCTTCGATTGCTTGCAGGAATAGACCTTCGTGGTCAGGCTGACCGTGCTTCCGGCATCATCAGTAACCTCAGGAGATTGGTTTAGCGATTGCTAAGGCGCAACGTCGTGCACGTTTGTAGTCGGATCATCAAAGTCGTCTCCACCAAATCGATAGTTATCATCTCATCGAAAGATCGGGACCCTCGCCTCTATCAGATAACAGAATAATTATGCAAGGCACTACTGCTAATTTTGGCATTTTTGTGGAAAGCTATTTTTTCTCATGCAAGTATGATCAACATTTATCAAGAATATGAATGCGTCTGCAACAAGTATCAGGAGGTTATAGACATCAACATCGAGAGAGAGTTATGAACAACTCATGCTCAAGCTCATCGTGACTACCTCACGAATCACGTCAATATTTTTACCAAACCGTGTTGTTTGTCAGAAACATATGGACGTAGTCTAAGCAGCACCACCCAACTATCCTTGACCATGGACACGGCTATTCGAATAGTTTTACACTCTGCAGAGGTTGCTCACTTTACCCACAAGATCCGGGGAACTTTCGTGTCATCCACGACCCGCGGTACCTCAAGTACCTGGGGTAAGCACCCGATCACTATCTTTCCCTAGACGACACTAACAAGGAGTCCACTCATTGTTCCGTATCTTCTCGATATACATCATACGAGACTCACTCGAGATTGTAACATCCGAGAGGGGACACAACGGTGTATCCGGTGCCCTGTGAAAACAGTCATGGCCGCCCTACCTGGCACGACCCCGTCCCAAGAGAGCGCACCAACAACTCTCCCGTCACTAGTAATGTGGGCTCCAAGCTAGTATCGGCCTAGGTAATCAATAATGCCCTTTCCCATATAAGGGTAGAGTGGTTGCGCATGTAAGGTTGGGACAGTCGACAAATCTTAAATCTAATCCGTCTCTGTAAACAACACTTTTCTCGAGCCTCGGTACACTACTTCTCCACCAAGTAGTGACCTAGTTCATCATCATCTCCCAGGGGCATTAGTGGCACCCACTGGGCTATTTGCAAGTATGTCAAACCACACTTGTTTCTTTCCATGCATAACCCTGACCCACTTTGCATAGCCATTAACTATAGCATATTTCTACAACCCACCAACACAACTCTAAGCAAGGGTAGAGTCATGAAAAATGCAAGTATCAATGGAGTATACAATGGAGACAAGCCTAGCAAGGTTGCCATTCAAGGTATATCATGCACTCGGTGAAGCAACGAAAATGCCATCATGATGTAAAATGGTTCATCATGGTCAAAGGGCTGCTTGCCTGTTTTAACAAAGTCTTCTAGGTCTTCAAATATCTCTGGTCCAACTCCGAGCATTTCGTGTACTTCGTCAACTATCGTTGAAAGCAACCATAATAAGCAACACAACAAGGCAGAAATAAAAGTGCTCCAAAAATATTGATTTGACTTTTCTAGGACATCTATGGTTATATGAAAATTAACTAGAGTGGTTTCATTGGAATTGGGTCAGTGGATATTTCTAAACATTTTGATATGACGGAATCAAGGGGTTTATGGATTTGCAAGAAGTGTACAGAAATATATTTTTGAAAAATGAGAAAAGGCAACCATTTAACAAATCATGATTTTAGAAGCATCTAGGAATTGGTTTCACTGGATTTGGAGTTTAAATGATTTTCCTATGAATTTACAAGGTTGACAAATATGAAGAAATGGCTCATTATTTTGTGTGGTACAGAAAGTATTGAGAAAAATGTTCATAAACTAAGTTATGAACTTAGAAGCATCTAGGAATTTGAATCATGGCATTTGGATCAATTTTGAGCTCTCTGTGATTTTCTAAAGTTTATGACAGAAATGGAGAAATGGGATTTCATAAATGTTTGTGAAGAAAATCTTTATGGAAAAATGTGCAAATTGCACCATGTGATAGATCGGGAATTTATGAACCTACAGAAATTAGAATCATCAAATTTGGAGTCTATTTGAATTATTTAGGAATTTTACAATATTTATGAAAAGAAAAAGGAAGAAAGGGACTCAACCTTATAAAGCGCACTGCGCGAAGCCCAGCTAAACAGCGCCTACTAGGCTCGGCCCAGTGGCTCAGCTGCACGAGGGAGGAGGTGACGCCGAAGGCGCACTGCGGGAGGGCGCTACCCAGCGGGGCAAGCGGATCGGCCCGAAGCCGTTTCCACTTAACTCGACTGGTGGGCCGGCTCGGTCGCCTTTGCCTCTGACGGGCGGGGCCCCCATGCCAGCTGGCGGGGCAGTCGTCCTCTACCTCCCGCTCGAGGCAGAGCAGGGGAGGCAGAGCGCACGCCGGCGCTCGTCCGGCGATAGCCGGCGCCTCCGGCCGTCTCCCGTGGCGCTCCGCCTAAGGGCGAGCTCAGCGCGGAGCGGCGCATCCGCTGGTGCAGGTCACGGCCGCCGGAGGGGGCCGAGGTGACCGCAGCTTTGACGGTGGAGAGGGAGGTCATCGGCCATCCGTGGCTCTCGACCTTCGAGCATCCCCACGACGGTTCGAGGAGGTGGGGAGGTTCGCCGGACCACGGGGAGTCTTTGTGTGGAGGAAAGGGAGGGAGGTGTGCTCGGCATTGCTCGAATTTGAGCGAGGCGAAGCGGCAGCCGTGCGGTGGTAGGAGGAGAAGGGAGGCACGGGAGGAGGATCTGGATGCTCTAGGAGGTCGCTAGGGGAAAGAAAGAGCGAACGGTGCCCAGAGAAGGGGCTCGGGATGGTCGTTTAAGGCGGGGTAACGGTGCACCGTGGACGAGTGCGCCGGCGAGGTCGTTGCCGTTGCTAGGGGTCATGGGGGCTCATGTGTGCATGTCCTGGGTGTTTGTAGATATGGTCTATGGCCAGGGGAAGGGAGAGAAGGAGCGGGGGAGGGCCAGAGCATCGCGCGTGTGAGCTCGGCCATTGGAGCTCTCGGGCGGCCGGTGCGCGTGCGAGCAGTGGCAGGAGAGAGAGGGAGGAGGGGGCCGACCAGCTGCCATCTCCCAGACGCCGAGGCGTCTCGTCGGGCGCGCTAGGGAGGCCCGAGGTGGCCGGAGGTGCTTGGCAGGGGGCGGCTACAGTGCGGGAGCGCACTGTAGCGCGCTCCAGAGCGTGCAAATGGCCGGCATGCCATTTTTTTGGCAAAGTGGGCACGGCTAAGCATGTTTGGTAGCTCTAGGGAGGAGTAAATAATATGGGGAAAACCTTGGATGCCTTGGGTGGCCACTGGAGTGAGGAGGGAGGTGAGGAAGAGGGGTGCAAGGGCTGTCCAGAAGGGTAAAAGAGGTGGTTTCACCCCTCAATTATTGATCTGAGATGCAGCCATTGCTACTGGAGGTAGAAGAGGTCTAGGAGGGGCTGTGGTAAAAAGTGGAGGCCATGGAGAAGAGTGGAAGAGGTCAAAACAAGGGTTTTAGTAAAATGGCAGAAGGTGTTTGATGCTGGTTTGGGCAAGAAAATTAATTCCACTTGACATGAGAATTAACAGGATGGAATGGCACATAGAAGTAGGATGTTCCACCGAGTTTGAGCTCATTTGGGCAAAATAGCCAATGTAACTTTGGTAAACCCTAGAAATCAACAGAAATGGCTTTACCAAGATTTAGTCATGCAAATCTATTCTCCTTGATGCACCACTTGGTGTAGTGTCATCATTTGAGGTTATGAACATGTCCACAAAATTTGAGATCAAAAGGAGAAAGTTGCCAATGTAGAGTTGTTCAAATTTGGTTCTGAACAGGAAGGGTTTTGGGGCACTTTGAGCAAGATAACATTCTCTCCAACTTGTGCCATTTGGTCTAGATGAATAATTAGACCATTTGAGCATGTTCACAAGGTTTGAGAACATTTGGACATGTTTGGCAATGTAAAGTTGCTCAAACTTCAAAATGGACAGAAATGGTTTTGGGGAGATTTCATGGGGTTATACTATTCTCCATGACATGATACTTGGCAAGATCATCAAACATGTCATATGTCACATGCTAGAATTTTCTTGGAATTTTTGGGGAATATTTTCTTTGTAAATATTTCAAAATCTTGAAATATCCAGAAAGGGTTTTTGAGGGATTTGACCAATATTTTGAACATGACCATGTGTTGAAACTCTTATATATGGAAAATATATGTCCACTGAGTTTCCCTGATTTTTGTCAAATATTTTTGAAACAATAAAATATTTTTTTCCTATTAAAGACCATTTCTGGCCTTAAGAAAAAGCTTTTAAATAAAATAGGAAAATAACTTTTAAAATTATATTTTTATGGTTTCTGGGTATCCTATATCTAATAGGAGTCAAACATATTTTTGGAAAGATTTTTTTACTGCCCTGAATTAAGTACTTGCGGTACAAATCTTAATTCAGGGGTTTTTGGAAAACTAATTTTTGAAAATACTTTTTCGCCAAATTATTTTTGTAAGAAAATACTATATTGATTTATTTGAATTTTAGAGCACTTGCAAACAACAGACAAAATCCAAACAAGGCAAGGTCCAAAACACTCAAAAGTTTTTGTCAAACCACATTTTATCATGATTTATTAGCTTAAGTGTTGTGGCATGAAAAATAGGGTGTGACACCCTTCCCCCTCTTGGGCACCTCCGCCTCCAGATTCGTGGAGGCCTCTCCCTTTTCTTTCCCCCCTCCGGGGGGAAGCCGCCTTCTTCCTCCACCTCGCCGTCGTCTTCGGTGGCCGAAGAGTTAGTCTCGTCTTCGGACGACATGTCCGAAGCACCCTTTCGACGAAGGCCACCCCTGCTCCCTTTGGCCTTCTTCTCCGGCACATCATAAGGCGCCGAAAATAGCATCTTCGTTAGGAGTGGGGTTTCCTCATCTTCGGGTAGTGGAGCTGGACAATTAATCCGCCCCACTATGTTGATCCAGGCCTAAAAATTGATAGGAAGGCTTAGACTCCTTCTAAAAAATATGCCAGTAAAGAACTTACCGAATTGGCCCCGCGTTTTAAGCTGAGCCCACGATCTTTGGCCATGGGCGGTGGTGTCTCGCCGGCCTTGAAGAGCACTTTCCAGATATCTTCGTGCGTTGTGCCGAAGAGCTCTAGTAGTGTCTGGTGCTTGGCCAGATCGAACTCCCACAAATAGCAAGTCCAGCATTGGCACGGAAGGATCCGGCGAATGAGCATGACCTGGATCACATTGACGAGTTTGATCCTCTTGGTTATCATGTTCTGAACGCACGTCTGGAGCCCAGTCAACTCGCTTGAAGAGCCCCAGGCGAGGCCCTTCTCTTGCCAGGAGGTGAGCCGCAGCGGAGCTCCGGATCGAAATTCGGGGGCCTCCGCCCAGTTGGTCTCGTGCGGCTCAGTGATGTAGAACCACCCCGACTGCCAACCCTTCACCATCTCCACAAAGGAGCCTTCGGGCCATGTAACGTTGGGCATCTTGCCCACCATGGCGCCTCCGCACTCTGCCTCTTGGCCTCTCACCACCTTCGGCTTTGCATTAAAAGTCTTCAGCCATTGGCAAAAGTGAGGCAGGATACGGAGAAAGGCCTCGCAAACGAGTATAAATGCCAAGATGTTGAGGATAAAGTTGGGGGCTAGATCATGGAAGTCCAGCCCGTAGTAAAACATCAGTCCGCGGACAAATGGGTGGAGAGGGAATCCCAGCCCGCGGACGAAATTTATGAGAAACACAACCCTCTCATGGGGCTCTGGGGTAGGGACGATCTGTCCTTTGGCCGGGAGATGGTGAACGATCTCCTTGGCCAGGTATTTGGCCTCTCGAAGCTCCTTGATGTCTTTCTTCATAGCAGAGGAAGCCATCCACTTGCCACCAGCTCTGGATTCAAACATGGTTGGAGTGTTTTCTCCGGTGGGGGAAGCTAGGGCTTGGGTGCTGGAGCTCAAGAATGGATGGGTAGAGGAAGGATAAGGCAGGGGTGAGTGAGGACGAATCCTTATCTCCTTATAAAGGCCATGAATATCAAATGCCTCCCTGCTCGCCTTAAAACTCGCCTATTCCCAAGGGCTGTGTAAATGGCACGGTTGGGTTACCCACGCTCGTATTGATGAGAATCCCGTAATAAGGGGACACGATCTCTCCTTTGACAAGACATGCCGATGGCAACCGCATCTCGAAACGTGGAACGGCAGACATAAAATGGTCTGAAATGATGGTCGGGTGGACGTGATGTCATTTTGTAACAAGTTGTCAGCGGATTGGACTCGTGGAATATTATATTCTCTCTGCGGTTGTGTGTGGTGTGTGTAACAGGTCCGAATACTATCATAGCGTCTGGAAATTATCTTGGAGTTCGGAAAGAAGGGAACCTGCCTTGCAATGCCGAAGACAAATCTACGCGCCGAACTCCTCGTCATTGAAGCCAGGTTCAGGGGCTACTGAGGGAGTCCTGGACTAAGGGGTCCTCGGATGTCCGGCCTATTAGCCATGGGCCGAACTAATGGGCTATGAAGATACGGAGACAGAAGACTACACCCGTGTCCGGATGGGACTCTCCTTGGCGTGGAAGGCAAGCATGGAGACCGGATATATAGATTCCTTTCTTTGTAACCGCTTGTGTAACCCTAGATCCTGCCCGTGACTATATACACTGGAGGGCTAGGTCCGTAGATAGGCCGAATACTCATTACCATAGTCATACCAGCTAGACCTCTAGGGTTTAGCCATTACGATCTCGAGGTAGATCAACTCTTGTAATACTCATATTCATCAATATCAATCAAGCAGGACGTAGGGTATTACCTCCATAGAGAGGGCCCAAACCTGGGTAAAACATCGTATCCCCTGTCTCCTGTTACCATCGACCTTAGACGCACAGTTCGGGACGCCCTACCCGAGACCCGCTGGTTTTGACACCGGCAATGGGGGTCATGCGTGGGGCCATTGCTGCCCTCATGCATCACATCGATAAATGGTAAAGAGGCATCCTGCGTCTTCCCCATTAAAAAAAGGGGAAACCGAGGGCGTGCTGCTCATTTACCCTCCGCGTCTCTCCAATTTCGGAACCGCCGTCCCCCCTTCTTCCTCAAGCAAAAAAGCCGAAACTCCCGCGTCCATCTGCCGCCGCCGCGCCCCCATTTCCCTCAATCTCCCATTGCTCCAGACTCCTCACCTCTTTCCCGACCGCCATGGCACCCAAAACCAGTAAGGGCAAGGGAGTGGCCAAGGACGCCGGGGAGAAGGAGATGCCGGAGAGCGAGTTGGCGGTGCTTCGGACGCAGCTTGCCTTCTTCCCCTTGATGGTTGATGTGGTCCACCTTAGGGACTACTTTAGGCCTCTGTGGGGGGCGAAGATGACGGGGCATCCGGCCACGCACATCATCCCCGCCGATTTTGCCAAGGCCGGCCCGAATCGGTATCCTTTCTTCGTTTACTACTTCTCCTGCGGGCTCTGCCCCCCTTTCTTTGACTTTTTCAATGATGTCATGCACACCTACGGCTTCCATCTTCTTGATTTCACTTCGAATGTCGTGGTGTGCATGGCCCTCTTTGCCCACCTCTGTGAGGGCTTCGCCGGAATGGTTCCCAGCACGACATTGTTCCGCCACTACTTCTATCCCCGTATCCAGGCGGGGGGTGCCATCTCCGACTACATCACCTAGATCCCACGGACCCAGGAGAAGGGCACGTATCCGAAAGGCGCCTAGAAGGAGAGGTGGGAGGAGTGGCGGGGTCGGTGGCTATGGACCGAGGTGGAGGACCCGCCAGAGTTCTGCCAAGTTCGTCAGAGCCCAGCAGTCCACCGCAAGGACTGGAGCGTGGCACCCCGGCTCAGAGAAACCAGAACGCCCCATATTCCAGCCCAGAGACCGGGGAGAAGTCTTATGGAATACGGCACTGCTTAGCATAGAACAAACTAGCTCTGTATTGTAAGCTATATTGGGTACAAGGGGATTACATCAGCACGGCGACACTACGCCTATCATAAACTGAAAATTTGGACAGAACCAAAGAATTGATGCTCAGCTCACATGGTTGCATTGTAGGAGATCAAATCTTGTGGAGAGCTTTTATTTGACGATATGGAAGACCATGCAACATTCAACTCAATTGGATTAACCTAGCTAGTACTTCCTTCACAACCAATTCCCTCAGATAGGAACTTTGAAAAATTGCTCAGGAATATTTACTAGGCAAGTTAAGTTGAAATTTGTCATGAGGCAATTATTTATACATTAAAAAGATGTCCAAGAAGTTTGGATTCAATTGGGCACAGATAAACGGCACTTGCTTCACAATCTGCCATTCAGGACAGAATAGGAAATGAACTATTTGAGCATATTGGGAAACATGGCCAATGAAAGTTTTTGCCATATTTGAGGAATATATGACCCAAAGAATTTATGAGAATTATTTGGGATTTTTAGGAGTGACAGAAATATAGGTTGCTTCGCAACCTAGGGCAATTATGGTCATTCCTTTGATAGAATAGGAATATTCCCAATAAAAAGAATATTGGGATTTGGGCTATGATGAAAATGGAAAGGTCTAGGGAAGGATTTGAGATTGCCAAGCCACTCTGGAAGCAAAGAAGAGGTCATCTTCTTCCGTTTCCAGACCACAAAGCCATGGAAGAAGAAAACTCAAGCAAAAATCTCAGAAAAACAAAAGAAAAGAAAGGGCCAAAATCAGGCTGTGACAAACCTTCCCCCCTTAAAGAAATATCGTCCTCGAGATTTGGTTGCTCAGGGAACAAGTATGCATATACTGACTTAAGGAAACCGTTGCCAACTCGGGTATCCTTTTTCCTTTATGGATAGTTCCCATTAAATTCTTCATCTGACTTACTTGACTAGCTCTGGGGTGGTTTGCTTCACTGTATCCATATCCGGACAACGCTTATCTCAAATTTTCATGGTTATACTGGCTCCAATTCTTTTCATACCTGCTAACTTATCTGAGATTACCACGACTGAAATATCTGCCTATCTCACAAATCTGAGAGTGATTTCCGATTGCTGTATCTGTACTGAAAACTGTCTATGAATTGGTGATCATATTTTCTTGATGAACACCCAAGCTCTGACTCCTTGCATTGGGTTCCTCCACTTATCTGCGGGTCCTTCGGGTTCCAAACAGCGAGGTGAGGCATAACCATTTTTCCTGACAGCTTCTGACTTATCGCAGGAATTTCTGAATCATGTTGACTGGTTCCACTGTCTTGAGTACCAGATCTGTACCAAATATTTGATTGTCGCATGTCGTGGCCATCATAAGGGGTATGACCTCATCCTTGACTGGCAGTGGTTCAAAATTAAGTAGACCCCTTAGGCGAATATCCATGGCGATCGATACTGACTCAGACTGTCTGGGGTATCTGCACCATGTGGGTCATGCAAAAATTATCAGTCTTGCTCCTTCATTACCGCTTTCTTTGTTTGGATCCTTGGCTGAAAGAGCTTGGTCCTATTGCTTCTTCGTGAGACCATAGATTCTGTCAGGTGCAACATTCTGACAGGCGTACTTTTATCCTCATCTCCTAACATGGTAGCATCATTGGCACGGCAGGTTCATCACCTCTCAAGTTTTGACCTTATGGAAAATGACCATCTGAACCATTGCAAGAAATCGGCAAATAAATCAGTAGCCACCAGAATGGTCTTTACAACGCAAATCTGGGACATCACTGAAATAGCTCAACCACGGCTCAAGACGGCTGAAAAGCAGCTCAGAGCATGAGACCGGGTCGATAAGAAGAAAGTGACAGCTCTCTAAAATAGCCAAAAGCAGCTATAGGGCTACTGTCACAAAAATAAACTCAACAGCTATATGAGACGGCCAAAAAGTAGCTCAGAACTCGTGACAGTTATTGAATAGAGAAAATAAAATCGGCATCCACCCCGGATGACCAAAAACGGCTCAGAACACAGGCATGGTGCCGTTATCAGAGAAAAGAAGACAAGGGCTCATCAGGATCATATTCCAGCTTCACCGGTACTTATACAGAGCTCAGTGTTGTCGTCAATCTTCATAGTCCTTGGCCACACTAAGGTGTATATCTGGGTTCCTTCACATATATCTGAGAATCTGATTCCTGAGGCAGACTTGTGTTCGGACTGATTCTTGCTTCTGACCAACAGTTGCGGATCTGATTCTGACATCTGTTGTCAATTCACAATGTTCTATCTTGCACCAATGTCATATTAAGGACGATTGGATGGCTTATGCTAAAAACCATCGAGAGTATCTTGCTGAGGAAGACTGGGTTTTGTGCTGAAACAGGAATTGCTGGACCATCCTCCTTTCTGAGTACGTGGCACATCCGTGATTTCTTCCAGGCATATCATGTTTCCAAATCATCCTCCATGAAGAATCAAACCTTGTATCTGAACCATACCTTTGACTGAAATTGCACTGTTGGTCTTGCACATAGCTTATCTTCTTGTTGATCTGATCATTTCTGTCATGAAGAGTGCACACTGAGGCAAACTTGATTATCCGTATTGTTGTAAGGAGTGCACGCTGATACAAACATGATACTGATTGTCCATCCAGGATTCCTTTTGCATTCAGACGAGATATTCCAAATTTGACTGCAGTCTGTTGATAACTTCATTCCATTTATCTGAGCTTCCAAGTATTTGAATTCCTTACAGATTCTTTAGGTCCGGTGTTGGTTGACGAGTAACTTTAATGAGGGTAAAATAATGCCACACTGAAGGCCCAAAGAAAGAAGCAAAAGAAACGACAAAAACAACCAAACAAACACACAAGCATACAAATAATATAAATAATCAAGCAACATCGCATATTACTGCTATTCACACAATAATATGCATGCACACCTAACCACACAAGTCTCACGGAAACTCCGGTATTGTGATCTAATATGTTGTGGCGGTGTGCACGAAAGTGAGTTCACGTGTGGAAGGAGTTGGCGTAACCAAGGCTACACCAAGCGCTGGTTGAACACCGGTCGCAATCGGGTGGATATGGGGCGAGGACAGACTTGGTGATCAAGTAGCGAGACACAAGGTCACGATCGCGCCATCATCAAGCATACGATGGGGAACCGTACACGTCCAAAGAATTAGGATGACAGGGCAATATAGGGGAGGAAAGCAAGGCTTGATGGCATTGCCCTTTTCTGATAACAATTATCAGCAAGGGTTGCTGAAGGGACGAGATGGATGGTACGATTCGGGATAGAGGCAGGTCTATCAATGAAATAATATGGGTGGGTGGGGGAATGATATCGATGCGATACCTGAGCATTACTCTTGCAAATGGTGTCTGGAACACTTGGCACCAGGGCATCACTCTGCTGGGACAGAGATGACGCCAAACACCGAAAAGCAGTCATGCTGAGAAGGAGGGTGCAGGTAGTGGATCAAAACCAATACCGCCTACACTCACAAGATTAACCGTTAATGACAAGATAATAATCTATATGCATGCTATGCACCAAACAAATGCAGCAATCAAGTGCAACAAATCAAAGGGGCTCTATACTACCGCATTCTAACGTTCGCGCGGGCAAGGGCATCCTACAGCCAGACCTGCTCTGATACCAAGCCTGTGGCACCTTGGCTCAGAGAAACTGGAACGCCACGTATTCTAGCCCGGAGATCGGGGAGAAGTCTTCTAGAATACGGCACTTCTTAACATAGAACAAACCAGCTCTTTATTGCAAGCTATATTGGGTACAAGGGGATTACATCGGCACAGAGACACTACGCC
Organism: Triticum urartu; assembly: GCF_003073215.2. NCBI lineage: Eukaryota > Viridiplantae > Streptophyta > Magnoliopsida > Poales > Poaceae > Triticum > Triticum urartu. The sequence continues at coordinate 225,917,192 of NC_053025.1, forward strand.
TGCCACGGTTGCTCTATGTAAACAGCAAAACAACTCGACTCAATGGAATGACTACTGGCAGCGGAACAACAATGGCGGTGATGAACTCCACTCCGCAGGGACTCTCGCTGGAATGCTTCTCCTAGCACACAAACTAGGGATCCACGGCAAACAAGCAATCATATCCGGCATGACCTGCAAACTGGCATGACACGCTAGGTCAGTACGTGGAATGTAATTGCAAGCTCACAGCAACCTAAGCAATCAAGATAGAGGACAACATGGCAATTACAGGTTAACAAGGATTACATGATACTATCAGATCAATCATAGCATGAACAAGATGATACAGCTAGAACAATACGAGCATGTCATAAACATATGAACATGATGAGACTAGCATGCAACATAATGAAACTATCATGCACCAACTTACTCTGCTCGGGTCATCTCGTAACCATCACATGCACAAACTTACCATCACGGACATCCCACGATCATCTCAGGATCCAATCAAGCTTGGTATTAACAATATCGTAGTAATCATTCATGACCACAAGGAGCTTGACTTTTACCCTTGACTCTCGCATAACACCACAAATATGCACAACCCAGTATCCTTGATACCACGGTGATCCTCTTGTGATCACATAAATATCAAACAACTTCTTTCATCATCGAACCGGAGTTGTTATTAAGCACATTATTATTACTGTTGAACCATAGTGTGACCAACTACGAACTGGGCCCTTATCGGCGGGCATGACTATCGATAGATTTAACACATACACTCTGCAGAGGTTAGCACACTTTACCCACACCAAGGAACCATGGCCTCGCACTCCCATTCGGGTGGACCAAAGCGTTCCGAAAAAACCGTCCTACTGCCATGACACCCTCCCGGTCACTCTGACCAACTCCCCTTTGGGCTAAGTCCTGGGTGGCCCCGTGCCTACCAAAGGCACCAATGGCCACCGTCGTGGCAAAGCGGTCCCAAACGGGGACAAGGATCCATACTCAACAACGGCACACAAGGCTTATGCCATCCTACCTGATCAGGGTAGCGCCCGCACATAACCTTCCCTCGCGGGAGACACCGGTGAGAGGCATGACAATAGACCCAGTTAGGACCCCCCCATAGGGTAAGCGTGGTTGCACTTGTCAGATCGATATGGTGGCACCATGACTCAGCCAACAATTGTTCAAGTCCAATTTAATCCGGTTAAACTTGAATGCAATATGCTGAGCCATGATAAAAATAACATGATGCAACTATAATGCATGAACATGATATCAACATAAGCATGGGGGTGTATCACAAACAATGAGCATAACACCAACATTTAACCATTTATCCAGATGAGCATGGCATACTGACGAGCATGAATATCACAACTAGAACACTACTCATAGCATAACATGACCACGAGCATCAATAATAAATACCATGCAATAACATAACGATAATCTACCATGCAAGCATTTAACCAACTGGATGCAAAGAAACATGCATACGACGGTATTCGGAACAGACGATAGTCATGCACCGAAGACCATCACCAACATGTACTACTACCAAACATTGCCAATATTAAAGTAGTACTAGCATGAAGAACATAATAACAGAGTGCAAGAAAACATAGCAGGATGGTAAACACTGATCCATAAGCATAACCGAAATACCAACAGCAGTAGCAAAACAATCAAACAATTATTAAAGATTCAAGTTGGAAACCAATGCTTCTGCATGGCTATCATGCAAATGGTGGTTGTGGCTTGCCTGGGTATGAAGAAGGCTCCGGGGAGAAGTGTGGAAAGATCGTGAAAACATTTGCCGAAAAGGGTTCTCTCTCGAAGGGGGGCTGATTAGGGGCAAGGACAAAATGATCATTTCCAGTATGTCAAACCATAGTGAAAATGATGGGAACGGAATAGGCTCGATGAGACGACGACGTGGGCATTGGATTCACCTCAATCGGAGTTACAGTTGCGGAGTTATGAGGTGTTGAACACTAGGGACCAATCTGTGAATAAAACTTCAACAAACAAGTCCCTAGAGGCAAAAACTGAACGCGCCTTCGGCTGAGTACGTTTTCCGAAAAGGAAAACATATTTTGAGCTGAAGTTAAAGGAAATACGCTTTCCAGAAGGGAAAGGACATTTTGGTTATAAGAAGGGATTATACGCTTTCCAGAAACGGAAACGTATTATTGCGAATACGCTTCCGCTTACGTAACTAGGCAGAGGCGGGGTTGGCTCGCGTGACGCTGACGTGCAGGTCCCATGGGAAGTGGGGCCCGTCACTTATCCACATCAGCAGGGGGCGGGCCGGGGCTTAAGTAGCTGACACGCGGGGCCCGCGGGGTCCACGCTGCTGGTCAACTCCCTCCTCCTGCTCCTCCTCCTTTCCCCGATGCTGCACGTAGACCAAAGATAGGTCACCGGCACCGGTGCTTGCCTGGGCTGCTCTGGCCATCTTCGGTGATGCCCAGGCCACTGGAGTGACCAGGAGAGCTAGACGCACCCATCCCCGCACCATACGGACACCGAGGAGCTTAAGGCGGAGACGAACGTGGTTCGCGGCGGAGGAAGGCTTCGGCCAGAGTCAAGGTCGTGGCAAACGGCCACCGGAGGAAGAGGAGGGGTGTTGGGGTGACTCCAGGGGACGTGGGGAGGCTACTGGTGGTGGTAGAAGAGAGGGGGAGGGCTCGGCTCGGGCGGATTTAGACGAGGCCGTGCGGCGGCCATGGCGGCAAAGGAGGGTAACGGGAGCTCCTCGAGCTCAGGCTAGTGGCTAGGCGGGACCAGAGGAGGAGCTTGGTGAGATCGGGAGGCGAGGGGAGGGGCTTAAATAGCCACGGCGTCGAGGCCGTGGCCATGGACGCGTGTCCGCGGCTCGGGCACGTCTGCGTATGCGTGTGCACGCCAGTGAGCTCGACGGACGGCGACGAGGAGCAACAGGGAGAAGCTCATGGGGTATATGAGGTCAAGGGGCACGGGGAAGAAGCAGCCAGGGCGCCATTAAATCCTTGTCAGCACAGTGTGCCCGTGGACGCTCACTGTTCAGCGACGGGGACGGCTCACCGAGAAAGAAGACGGAGGGGGAAAGCGCTCCAGAGGGACGGCGACTGCTCGGGGAAGGCTCTGGACATAGCTAGGTGACGGGGAGACAAGCGCGCAGCGAGGGAGAAGAAGACAGAGGCGCTAGAGCGCGAGAAACGCCACGCAAAAATTCAACTCAATTGGATTAACCTAGCTAGTACTTCCTTCACAACCAATTCCCTCAGACAGGAACTTTGAAAAATTGCACAGGAATATTTACTAGGTAAGTTAAGTTGAAATTTTTCATGAGGCAATTATTTGGACATTAAAAATATTTCCAAGAAGTTTGGATTCAATTGGGCAAAGATAAATGGCACTTGCTTCACAATATGCCATTCAGGACAGAATAGGAAATGAATTATTTGAGTATAATGGGAAACATGGCCACTGAAATATTTTGCCATATATGAGGAAGATATGACCCAAAGAATTTATGAGAATTATTCGGGATTTTTAGGAGTGACCAAAATATAGGTTGCTTCACAACCTAGGGCAATTAGGGTCATTCCTTTGATAGAATAGGAATATTCCCAATAAAAAGAATATTGGGATTTGGGCTAGGATGAAAATGGAAAGGTCTAGGGAAGGATTTGACATTGCCAAGCCACTCTAGAGGCAACGAAGAGGTCATCTTCTTCCGTTTCGAAAACACAGAGCCACGGAAAAAGAAAACTCAAGAAAAAATCTCAGAAAAACAAAAGAAAAAGAAAGGGCCAAAAATTAGGCAGTGACATGGAGCGACCTCGACGCCGACGACAAGAAGCTCGCGATCGCTACTACCAGAATCCATCGCCTCACCATGGCCGGGCTCACCCTTGAGATGCTTGGGGCCGATTTCATCCGCCGCCGAATCTCCCCGCTGCATAACAAGGGGAGGCCGGCCTGGATCTTCAGGAACGCGGCCGATATCATGAGGCTTCGCCCTGGCTTGAAGCACAACTTCCCAGTGATGGGGCACACCCATTTTTGTTAGAGGCTTTTTCAGCTCAATGTGGGTGATGACGGCAGGGCTGAGAGAGCCGGCAAGGCCGCGAAGGCCAGCAAGGCCGTCAAGTGGCCTTTGTTCGGGTTGCCGAGAGGAGTGGTCCCGCTGAGCAACAACTCTCGCCAAACCGACATCATCGCCATGATGCCGGACTTCAACGTGCACGACCTTGACCCAAATTGGGCCGAGCCGGAGGCGGAGCAGGTGAAGGAGTTCTTTGACAACCTTTCGGAGAGGTACATCCGCGATGAGCCACTACTTATCTAGGACACCGCCAAGGAGGAGCTAGACTATATTGCCGCCAGGGCGGCGGAGGCAGCGCTTGCCAGGGAAGCTGGCAGCGCCGGCCACGTGGAGGACGAAGCCAAGGTGGCCGCGGAGGAGGAGCTTGCCGGATGGGCAGAGTCTGCTGGGGAGGCTAGCAGCGCCAGCACCTGGGCCCCTCTCATCGAAGATGTGGTCGAGGAGTCAACCGAGGAAGAGGCTGAGGCTGACGACCTTCCAGCTACGGGGGAAAGGCGTGTCCTGCAGCGGGCCAGCTCCGGCGAGCCGGTCCGGCCTGGCAGGACCGAGCAGCGGCAAGAGGTCCAAGGGGAGTCCGTGTGCCTGATGAGGGCCGCGGCAGCGAAGAAGGTGGTGAAGGCCGTGGTTGGGAAGAATAAAGCGACCACCTCTTCTTCGTCCAAGCATCGCCGGACTCCATCCCCTTCCCCTCCACCCGCAGATGTCGACACGGAGGTCGCCTTCGATCTTGGGTCTCTCAGCCCAAGGAGGAAGAGGAAGGCAGCGGAAGAGGAGGTGGAGGATGAGTAAGCATCTTGCCCTTCATCATCCCCGTCCCTTCAGACCGCGGTGGTTTTCTTGACTTGTTTTTATTCTTGCAGGGATATGGAGACGCTGGCCCAGAGGGTGGCGAAGAAGCCCAAGGCCTCGATGGGCGACAAGCCCCCGGCGGGTACTTCACGTACGCTGTTGTTGGTGGAGAGCAGCCCGGACATCAGTCCCCGTTGCAGCCCCCAGCGTAAGCTCACCACTCACTCCTCCACTGATCAACATTGGGTTGTGAATCCTCGATGCTGACCTTGCCGGGTTCGTTGGTGAAGAACGATGGCAGGAGGAGCCGCTGAGGGCCACGCCTAGCAAGCAGCCCCTCTCGACTACGCCGCCTCGAGGGGCGTCCCCGGCGAGGGCATCCACCACTGAGCCCACTCATATGGAGGAGGAGACGAACTTAGGTGCCGAGGGTTCTGCCCCGACAACAAATGCTGGAGGGGAGGGCGCTACTTCTTCCCAGCTTGAAGCAGGTAAGTCGTTTGCTTTCTGTCCTCGCTCTTTCTCTTTCTTACCGAACCTTGACCTTGGCCCCATCTCATCCTCTCTTCTTCGTATCCAGATCCTTCCTCGACGGACCAGGAGGATATCGACACCGTTATCGGGGAGGTCGCCAGGGACACTGAGGCCGAGGCCAACAAGATCACCACCGAGGAGGCTGCCAAGACCACTGCTTAAGAGGCAGCCAAGGAGCCTGCCGGGGAGGCCGGCAAGGCCGCTGCAGAGGAGGTCGGCAAGGGCCCTGCCGGAGAGGCCGGCAAGGCCGCTGCTGAGGAGGAGGTGGTTGACGACCAACCTTCCTCCTCTGCTACCTCCGGCTTAGGCAAGTACTTGAAGGTGGGCGACGACCTATTTGTCCACCTTCCAGGAATGGCAAGCACCAGGGCGCCAATCGAAGGGGAGGCGTTCGACGACGAGGCGCTCGCCTCCGCCGGGCTCTAGGTCATTGACGAACCGAGCACCAGCGGCGGCGGTTCCCAAGAGGAGTAGCTGCTTCGGGCCATGAGCACCAACTTCTAGAAGCTCTAGGTGCTTCGCCGTGCCCGCCTGGACAAGGCAAAAATCCAAGATGTCGGCGGTGGACAAGGCGGAGGCGGATCTTGAGGAACGCATTGTCGAGACGCAGGCCTGGTTCCACCAAGCCCACGAGGAACTAAAGGTCGCTCAAGACCTGTTGGCTGAGCGCAAACAGGAGCTCATCCTGAAGCAGGCCGATGTCGAGAAAGCCGAAGAGGAGGCGAGGGAATAGGCCGCCAAGGACGAGGCCGCTTGACATCAGCACCAGGCCGAGCTAAACTCCCAGGAGGAGGAGCTTACCGCTCGTGAGGAGGCACTCGCCGCCACGCTCCACGGCAAGGATGAGGAGGTCGAGAAGCTCGTCGTGCTACGGACCCGGGAACTGGAGCAGAAGCACAGGGAGGCGCTCGATGCCCAAGCCCTGGTCCATGCTGATGTGTACTACACAACCTTCTTCTTGTAGACGTTGTTGGGCCTCCAAGTGCAGAGGTTTGTAGGACAGTAGAAAATTTCCCTCAAGTGGATGACCTAAGGTTTATCAATCCGTAGGAGGCGTAGGATTAAGATGGTCTCTCTCAAGCAACCCTGCAACCAAATAACAAAGAGTCTCTTGTGTCCCCAACACACCCAATACAATGGTAAATTGTATAGGTGCACTAGTTCGGCGAAGAGATGGTGATACAAGTGCAATATGGATGGTAGATAAAGGTATTTGTAATCTGAAATTATAAAAATAGCAAGGTAACGAATGATAAAAGTGAGCGTAAACGGTATTGCAATGCATGGAAATAAGGCCTAGGGTTCATACTTTCGCTAGTGTAAGTTCCCTCAACAATAGTAACATAATTGGATCACATAACTATCCCTCAACATGCAACAAAGAATCACTCCAAAGTCACTAATAGAGGAGAACGAACGAAGATATTATGGTAGGGTATGAAACCACCTCAAAGTTATTCTTTCCAATCAATCCGCTGGGCTATTCCTATAAGTGTCACAAACAGCCCTAGAGTTTGTACTAGAATAACACCTTAAGACACAAATCAACGAAAACCCTAATGTCACCTAGATACTCCAATGTCACCTCAAGTATCCGTGGGTATGATTATACGATATGCGTCACACAATCTCAGATTCATCTATTCAACCAACACATAGGACCTCAAAGAGTGCCCCAAAGTTGTACCGGAGAATCACGACAAAAACGTGTGCCAACCCCTATGCATAGGTTCATGGGCGGAACCCGCAAGTTGATCACCAAAACATACATCAAGTGAATCACGTGGTATCCCATTGTCATCACAGATACGCATGACAAGACATACATCAAGTGTTCTCAAATCTTTAAAGACTCAATCCGATAATATAACTTCAAAGGGGAAACTCAATCCATTACAAGATAGTAGAGGGGGAAGAAACATCATAGGATCCAAATATAATAGCAAAGCTCGCGATACATCAAGATCGTATCACCTCAAGAACACGAGAGAGAGAGAGATCAAACACATAGATACTGGTACATACCCTTAGCCTCGAGGGAGAACTACTCCCTCCTCATCATGGAGAGCACCGGAATGATGAAGATGGCCACCGGAGAAGGATTGCCCCCTCCGGCAGGGTGCCGGAACGGGTCTAGATTGGTTTTCGGTGGCTACGGAGGCTTTTGGCAGCGGAACTCCCGATCTATTGTGCTCACGGATGTTTTTAGGGTATATGGAGATATATAGGTGGAAGAAGTATGTCAGGGGGGCCACGAGGGTGGAGGGCGCGCCCCCTGCCTCGTGACCTCCTCGCAGATCCCCCGACGTGCACTCCAAGTCTTCTGGGCTTCTTTCCTTCCAAAAATGAGTTCCGTGAAGTTTCAGGTCAATTGGACTCCGTTTGATTTTCCTTTTCTTCGAAACCCTAAAACAGGGTAAAAACAGAAACATGCACTGGGCTCTGGGTTAATAGGTTAGTCCCAAAAATGATATAAAAGTGTGTAATAAAGCCCATAAACATTCAAAACAGTAGATAATATAGCATGGAGCAATCAAAAATTATAGATACGTTGCAGACGTATCACATGCCGACAGAGTGAAGGAGCTGGAGGCGGAGCGGGATGACTTGAAGAAATAGGTCCTGCAGCTGGCGAAGGAGAAAGTCATGCTCAACGGCGCCTTGGTGAAGGCGCAGGCCATAGTCCTCGGCAAAGCCGAGTTGCTCTCCAAGGCCAATGACTCCATCAAAGACCTGAAGCTGAAGCTGGAGGGTCTTGAGGGGACGCTTTCGGAGGTCAGGGCCTGGGAATAGACCCTGACCAAGGTCCTGGAGAACGAGAAGCAGCCGCAGAGGAACAACACCGCCAACCACGAGGATTACGTGAAGGGCGAAAACCTCTGGATCAACCACCTCATCGCTGTCTTGGAGAGGCTTACCACACAGCTGGCCGCCATGGGCATGTCAAGATTTAGGTATTCCCCTGAGGCGGGTGCGAGCCCCAATACCAAGTTGACCCTGTTCTTCGAGGGCGTTCTTGAGGCCCTGGAGCAGCTCCATTCCAACAAAGCGTCCTCTCTGGCCAACAAGGCTCGAAGTCTTCGCTGGGGTGCCCTGACCAAGGTTCTCACTAAGGTGGCGTACTGGAACCCCAACAACGACTTCGACGCCGCGCTGGAGAGCTTGCCGGAGGGTGTGGACCTCGCGGCGCTCGAAGAGCATATCGAGCCCATCATTAGCCGCGTTGACGGAGTTCGGAGGATAGAGGGCCAGCACCGGGACTAGGCACCCTGTTTCTCATCGCCGCTGCAGGTTCATGACCAAGGCAATTTTTATCTTTAGTTAGAACCGCAGCAACAAGTAATGTAATATCACTCTGCAATACTTTGAAACGATGCATGTTATTTTCCTGTTCGGTCTTTCTTTGTATGTACACCCTACGCTCAACTGGATAGGCTTGCTAGTGCGTAAACCCAGGCTGTGGCGTTTCGAGGACGGATCCTCGACAATCGGCCAGGTGTGCTTGTGGCCAAGAAAACCACCTTGCTATGCTCAGCGCGGTCGCTCGAACTATTGAGCGGGCTGGAAATGGAACAAGGGCGTTGCCAATAGCGGGAACGCCAACTTGCCATTGTCGATGCGGCCGCTCGAACTATTGAACGGAGTCGAAACAAAACAAGGGCGTCGCCAATAGCGGAATGCCCCCATTGCATGCAGGTTTCTCATACCAAGAGTAGGATCTCCAAGGAAAACAACCTTATACACAACGGAATTACTCAAAGTTTCGCATGACTTAGCATTTCTGTCGCCGCGCGAGCATTTATTGCATCCACAAATGATGCCGCTCATTGGTTCATCTTCTTCTTTGGAGTGACGACCACAATGAAGCCACTGCGCCAACTAGACCCGATTTTCACAACTGCGCGCCCCCTACCTGGCGCGCCAGAGATGTCGGGGGAAACGGCACCTATGGGATCACTGGGATCCCTTTTTGCTACGGTTGGCGGGCGGGAGGTTGTGCAAAGAGCGAGTCTAGAAGCCAGCACGAGGATCGTTTACCCAGGTTCAGGCCATGAGGATGCGTAATACCCTAGTCTTGCTTTGGTGTATATCAGAGTGTTCTTAAGTTCTTGAACTAGCTACGATGTGTGCGTCGTCCAAAAAATCCGAATCCTTCTCCAGTACGCCTCGGGCCTCCTTTTATAGTCAAAAGGGGCTGCCACAGTGTCACACAGGAGGTGGAAAGGTATACAGTAATCGAGTCTATCTCCTGGCACGGTAGGACGAATGCATTTAATGCGCTGCCGACGTGCCCTTCTTGCTTTATCAGGGATGGCAAGGAAGCTCGTCCCAGCTGTCGTCGACTCGTCTGGCTTTGACGCGCGTCCGAACTGACGAGGCGTGTAGTGCCATGTTGGCTAGATGCTGAGTTGGTGCGGTAGTTGAATATTCACGAAGATTTGCATACCACCACGCAAGTGCTTGTCGAGTCGGCCTAGAGGCCGCATGTCGCCACGCAGGCGCCTGCCTAGCTGGTGGGCTGGCAGCTGCATGGGAACGGCGGTGGAGTCTTGGCAGACATGGGCCTTGCTGCGGCCCCGCGGATGTTTTCGCAAGAATCTTGTCGGGGCCCTGGCAAGGATCTTGCCACGGCATCTAGGTCATCCTCGGCAAGGGTCTTGCCGGGGGTCTCGTGGGTATCCGTGGCAAGGATCTTGCCGAGGATCGTCATCTTCTGGTCATCATCTAGTCTTGTGTGCTTCTACTTTCCACAAAGATCTTCGTGCCACCATGCAGGCACTTACCGAGCCTTGGTTTCAATGTTGTCGATGGCGTCGGAACACTCAGGCTCAAGGGTGGCTGTGATGTTGGTGTTGGGCAAGTTGCCCCGGCAAGGTTCTTGCCGGGGCTGCGGAGGCCGCCCTGGCAAGGGCCTTGCTGGGGGAGTCCAGCTCGCCCCTCTGCTCTTCGTGTTACTGGCTTGGTGTTGTTCTAGTTGTCTAGTGGCTTTGCTTCCTTACTCTGCCCCGCTAGGTGTGGCCGCAGGCGCGGCTCCAACTTCCCACGCACAAGTAAAGGGGTACAAAATAGGACCCCTCCTTTTGTGCACCAACAATGTGCATTTCCAATGCATTAATGCGCATAATTCAAGTTCAAACAATCGATGGATGAAAGGGTCCACAAGAATGGCCTAGAAAACCATGTGTCTACCATTTAGTAAATTCTCATGCCTTTTACAAGGAATGGACAAATATTTCAATGAAATTTGTGGCAATAGTCAACCACAAATGTTTGTTTGTTGGGTTTTCAGCTATATAAAAATGAAATAAATGCTTAAAAACATGACGCCTGGCATGGTGCCATGGTATGACCTGACCATGCTCTGGTAAAAATTTGAGAAGGTTTGGCTTATGTCGTCATGCACGCCCTTCATAAATCGAACCATCACCGAGGAAGTTCCATGCTTTCGAGAGGAAAATACCCAAGATTGAAGGGGAATCCAAAATTTCTTCGTTCTTTGCCCTGGAGTTTTTTTTCTACGACAAACATACACCCTGCAAATCACCTCGTTCAAATTTGGTATTTTTTCGAGCTCATTTACCATATTTAGGGGATTATGTGCATTTTCTAGGCATTTAGCGCATATAAATCCAATCCAGCTATAGGTGCACGGGTGTGATGTGAGGGACGTGGATTGCCGTTCGATCACGGCGCATCCTACGGTGCACATGTGCGATCCACGTGGCTATTGTTCTGGCCAATCATAAAGCAACACACAATAGGCTGAGCGCACACTGTTTCCGGAAGCAACGGAGATGAACCGTGTGTGATAATGAACGAGCAAAATTGTAAGGGAAGCCAAATTTCTGTTGTAGTTTGTTGTTGAACTCTTCAATACCACTGCACTGTACGGCTGCCCGGCCCCTCCATCCCAAAGCTCTCTCCAGGCGCCGTCCATGGCACCGTGGCGCACAATAACTAGTAAGGAAGCGATGGCATCCCGCCGCGCCGCGTTCCTCGCTGCCCGCGACCGCACACATGGTAAGGAAGCAATGGCATCTCGTCGCGCCGAGTTCATCGTGGCCGCCGGCCAGACAGTTACATGGGCGGACTTTGAGGCTTCCATGGCCGAATGGATGGTGGATCTAGAGGCGGCCAAAGCCACATAGAAGGAGCGAAAAAGGCAGAAAGCAGTCAAGAAAAGAGAGTCCCACCACCGCAAGAAAAAAGAGGCCGCACGCCATGGTGAGGAGAGCTTGGCGGAGATCGAAGCACAGTGGCCTGCCGCCTACAAGGCCGGGAAGGAGAACGCCGGCGTCTGACCAGCAGGCTTTGATGGCAGCATGTGAGAAGTAGTTTAAGTTTGTAGTATTATAGAAAATTACCAGTAGTACTTTAAGTTTGTAGTATTAACGTACAATCTCGGTAAGAGCATCCTTTGAGGGCTTTGATCATTGATTAGCATGTGTGCCCGTGTGCATTTTTTTGCTTTAATCATTAGAAGATCACAAAACACACGGTTTCTATGTTGTACCAGTCTGCAGTGTTTGGCGTTAATGACCCAGAAGTCAGTTACCTATGCAATGTTTCCTAATAAACCAAGCGTACCATTGACCGAAAAAATCAAGTACACTTGTACATTTTTTTGGGGATGGGATCTGTTAACGTTCTTTTTTCTCGCACATGAGTATTTTACATGCTTCGTCTGTGTTGTGTGTTTCCCCCGCCCAAGTTTCAAGTTTCGCACTGAGATTTTCATTAGGCGCGCGATTTCAGAATTTATTCCTCCAACCACATCCCCTTCCCCTCAGTACCCCCCTCGCTCGCGCCTGCCCCTACCGACATCTCAAACCGCCAACGCCGCAACCATAGCTTCAACCACATCTATGTTCTGCTCGGATCCAGTCAGGTAACCCATCAATCTCTATCACGTCCCTAGCCTTATTTCTTAAACTGCACCTGCGAAACATCCTCATGCCTCCAAATCCCTCCGCCAGGAGCTGATGGCGGTCCATGGCGTGATGGCCGCTATGCGTGTTGAACCGGAGGAACACCTCACCTCCGCCGCCACCATCGACATGGTGCAGGCTCTGGCACAGATGAAGTCCCCCAGCGACTATCCCCCAGGACTTAACAGGTAAGATCTGACCAGCTAAATATTACCAATACCACTTGCAACTGGTATGATTTGTACGGTTGACGTATTAAGCATGTTCGTGCCTTGTTTGTTTCAGTACTGCACAATGTGTGATGTTCAAATATTACCGTGTCTAGCTCAATTTCACCAATACCAGCAACAAACTTACAATACATGACTCAGGATATCACTAGAGATGCTGCCCATTTGCTATTTTTAGTGGATTCTAACCCTGTTGTACTTAACATGCCTCTCCATGTACTTACGCAGGGTTATAATGACCGATGCTTTTGTTTGCCATCGAGGTGAGATGCATCCCATGTCTTACAGTATTTCACATAATTTGTGCAATTGCAGTTTAACTTCTACCATTTACTGGTTGTAGGTACACATGTCAGAGGCACTGATCCACGCTTCGACCCGGAGGAACAGTTCGCCTCCGCCGTCGCTGACTTTGGGCGGGCTCTGGCCAAGATGAATTGCCCCAGCAACTACCTCCTAGGACTTACCAAATATGTACTCTGCAGTTCATTCTTACTGATACCATTTGCAATTAATGGCTATGTTCTGTACGATCGATGTATTAAGCATGTTCTAGTAAACATGCCTAACACGTTTTTGCTACTTTCCCTACCTTTTTATAGACATCTGGGCCATTCTCTGCTCTAGCAGCACCTTCCTTGTGATGTTTAACTATGCCAATTGCATTTTATCAGTACCAGTTTCAATGTCTATTAAGCCTGTTGCAATTAACAGTTGAACCATTTTTAAACTGTTGTATTTCAATGGCTACAAACTTACAAAACATGACATAGGATGCTGTTAAGCCTGTTGCAATTAACAGTTGTATCCATTTTTTAATCTGTCCATTTGCTACCACGCTACTCTCCGCAATGAAGATATACTAGAGATGCTGCTCATTTGCTATTTTTGGTGGATGCTAACCCTGTTGTACTTAACATGCTTGTCCATGTACTTACGCAGGGTCATAACGGCCGATGCTGCTGTTTGCCGTCGAGGTTAGCTGCATCCTATGTCTTATAGTATTTCACATCATTTGTGTAATTGCAGTTTAACTTCTACCATTTACTGGTTGCCTATAGGTAGACATGTCAGTGGCACTGATCCACGCTTCGACACGGAGGAACAGCTCGCCTCCACCACCGCTGACTTTGGGCGGGCTCTGGCCAAGATGATGTGCCCCAGCAACTACCTCTCAGGACTTACCAAGTATGTACCCACCAGTTCAATCTTACCAATACCAGTTGCAATTAATGGCTATGTTTTATACTGTCGATGTATTAAGCATGTTGTAGTAAACATGCTAACACCTGTTAGCTATTTTCCCTACCTTTTAATAGACAACTAGGCCATTATTTGCTCTAGCAGCACCTGCCGTATGATGTTTAACTCTATCAATCGCATTTTTATCAATACTGGTTTCAATGGCCATTAAGCATGTTGCAATTAACAGTTGTATCCATTTTTAAAGAGTTGTATTTCAATGGCTACAAACTTACAAAACATGAATTTCGATGTTGTTAATCCTGTTGCAATTAACAGTTGTATCCATTTTTTAATCCGTCCCTTTGCTACCGTGCTACCCTTTTGAAATGAAGATATCATTACAGATGGTGTCGTTTTATTACCATTTGTTATTTTTGGTGGATGTTAAACCTGTTTTAGTTAACATTAGCTTTCCATGTACTGACACAGGGCTACAATGGGTGATGTTGTTGTTTGCCGTCGAGGTTAGCTGCATCCCATGTCTTATACACCATCTATTCCTAAATATAAGTATTTTTAGAGATCCAATATAGACTACATAAGGAGCAAAATGAGTGAATCTAGATTATAATCTAAACTATATCTATAATTCTACATACATCCGTATGTAGTTCATATTGAAATCTCGAAAAAATATTGTACTTAGGAACACAGGTAGATGTATTTTACATCACTTGTGCAATCTCAGTTTAGCTTCTAACATTTATAGGTTGCTTATAGGTACATATATGAGCAGTACTGATCCACGCTTCGATCCCTTTTGCATATGGTGCAATGAGATATTGATGAACAAGCGTCAAGTGAGGAAACTAAGAAAGATGGTTAGGCGAAAGAAACGGGTGATTGGAATTAAGCTCTTTATTTACACTTTGTCGAAGACAACAGTGAACTTTTGGATGGTAAGTAATGTGTTGCCTTTTCCCCCTGCCCACAACAAGTTACTCTATTAGACCTCAGTATCTGATATTTTTCTCTTTTCAGTGGTTTCCAAAGCTATTTACTGATGATTACCTTGCAAACTACATGACCGGAGTGGAGGCAACTAAGGTGAAAGTATATAATTCATGCTACCATGATAATGCTCTAGAAGTCTTCCTGAAGGCGGTGAAGAATGGGCAGGCGATGGTCACAAGGGGTTGGACAAAAGTGGTTCGTGCCTATGGCATACATGAAGGCACATCATGGGCATTCTGCTTCTTCAACACCGTCGGCAGTCAAAATGATTTACACTTTTCTCTTCACCTTTAACGCCTTTAAATAATGTGGTTCATCATAGTTAATTGCTGCCTAATCCTGTAATTACTGAACATATTGTACTGGCAATTTTATTTATGGATTCATT
The DNA here is from genome assembly GCF_003073215.2 of Triticum urartu. NCBI lineage: Eukaryota > Viridiplantae > Streptophyta > Magnoliopsida > Poales > Poaceae > Triticum > Triticum urartu. The sequence goes on from NC_053025.1 coordinate 225,932,351, forward strand.
GCTGAACCATTGTGTTGAGAATTTGAATTGCACGTTTCATATTTCAAAATTTCCAATTTGAATAATAAATTACATGCAAAAATAAAAAGAGAACAGACGGTCATGGAACTTTGCAAACGGTTTTGGCAATAAAAGCGCTTGTGATGGATAGCCCAATGCCACACAGTTTTCTACATCAAATCATGTGTGATGTAGTTAATGAAAGAAAATAGTTAACCAAGGCAGAGCGTGTGTGATAGTTACACCTTTCACACACGAGCGTATACATAAAACTGTGTGGGATGTACATATGAACGTAAACGTTTTCCCTGGATTGACTATGTGGGATGTAAATAAGAACGGAAACATATTCCTTGGATTGACTGTGTGTGATATACATACAAACGGAAAAGTCTTTCTAGGATTCACCGTGTGGGATGTACATACCTACGGAAATGATTTTCTCAGATTACCGTGTGGGATGTACATACCTACATAAATGATTGGGTTTCAATGCCTCGCCCGATCGCACATGGCCACAGCCTGGGTCCCAGGAGGGCCTATCCCCGACGTTTTCTGGGTCATGTGGGAAGGACACCCTATCGCACACACTCACTTGGCGACTGTTCCAAATGCCATCGTGGAAAGGGGTTAAAAACCATTTGTTTAGGACCGACACGCACCACTATAGGTGCTATTCCTTTTACCTTATATCTAGACATTATGAATGACATAACAGCCGCTAAAATAGAAGACATATATGTTACTATTAAAATTGCTAATAGACACCATCACACCACTTGGGATTGTTAGAGATGTCGAAGTCTTGTGTGGGTAGATAAAATATCCTATTAATTTTCTTGTTCTTGGTTCCCCACAAGATGACTTTTGTCCCATCATCTTTGGTAGACCTTTCTTGAACATCGTCAATGCTAAAATAGATTGTGAGAAACAAATTGTCGGTGCTAGTTTTGGTGATGAGTCTCATGAGTTTAATTTTTCTAAGTTTAGTAGAAAGCATCATATGAAATAATTGGCTAGTAAGGATGAAATAATCTGTCTTGCTTCTATTCCCGTGCCTCCTACTGATCCACTAGAACAATATTTGCTAGACCTTGAAAATGATTTGCATCTGCATGAAAGAAATGAAATAGATAAGATTTTCTTTGAACACCGTCCTCTGCTTAAACACAATTTGCCCATTGAAACTCTAGGAGAATTTTTTTTACCATTGCCTAGTAAGTTTTTCTTTGAACAACGTCCTGTGTTTGAATTAAAACAATTACCAGACACTTTGCAATATGCTTATCTTGATGAGAAAAAGATATATCCTGTTATTATTAGTGCTACCTTTCAGAACATGAAGAAAGATTATTGAAGGTTCTGAAGAAGCACCGAGCTGCTATTGGATATACTCCTGATGATTTAAAGGGCATTAGTCCCACTCTCTGTCAGCACATAATTAATATGCAACCTGATGCTAAACCCATTGTTGATCACCAACGATGTTTGAATCCTAAAATGAAAGAAGTGGTAAGAACTGAAATACTGAAGCTTTTGGAAGCATGTATTATTTATCCTATAGCTAATAGTAGATGGGTAAGTCCTGTTCATTGTGTTCGTAAGAAAGGAGGTATCACTGTTGTCCCTAATGATAAGAATGAACTTATTCCACAAAGAATTGTCACTGGCTATAGAATGGTAATTGATTTTTGAAAATTAAATAAAGCTACTAGAAAAGTACATTACCCTCTGCCTTTTATTGATTAAATGCTAGATAGACTATCTCAGCACATATACTTTTGTTTCCTTGATGGATATTCTGTTTTTTCTCAAATACATATTTCACAACCTGATCAAGAGGAAACCACCTTTACTTGTCCTTCTAGAACTTATGTTTATAGATGTATGCCTTTTAGTTTATACAATGCACCTGCTACCTTTCAAAGATGTATGACTGCTATATTCTCTGACTTTTGTGAAAATATTGTTGAGGTTATCATGGATGATTCTCCCATTTACAGAACTTCTTTTGATGATTGCTTGAGCAACCTTGATCGACTCTTGCAAAGATGCGAGCAGACTAATCTTGTCTTGAATTGGGAGAAGTGCCACTTTCTGGTTAAAGAAGGTATTGTCTTCGGACATAATATGTCTGAATGAGGTATTGAGGTGGATAAAGCTAAAGTTTATGCAATTGAGAAAATGCCATGTCCTAAAGATATCAAAGCTATTCGTAGTTTCCTCGTCCATGTTGGTTTCTATAGGAGATTTATTAAAGACTTTCCTAAAATTTCTAGCCCTCCAAGAAATCTTTTACAAAAGGATGTTCCATTTATTTTTAATGATGATTGTGCAGAAGCCTTTGGCCAACTTAAGAAAGCCTTGACTTCTACACCTATTATTCAACTACCTGATTGGAACTTGCCCTTTGAAATAATGTGTGATGCTAGTGATTTTGTTGTTAGTGTTGTTCTAGGACAACGAGATGATAAGAAATTATATGTGATTCATTATGCTAGCAAAACTCTATACACTGCCGCGCGTAATTATGCTACTACTAAAAAAGAAGTTTTAGTAGTGGTGTTTGCTTGTTATAAATTTAGATCTTACATTGTTGATTCTAAAGTGATTGTTCACACCGATCATACTCCTATAAAATATCTTATGGAAAAGAAAGATGCTAAACCAGAATCATTAGGTGGGTTCTTTTGATAGAAAAGGAGCCGAGAACCCCGTAGCTAATAACTTGTATAGGTTAGAAAATATTATTTATATGACCCACAACCTATTAATGATAGTTTTGCCAATGAACAATTAGCTGCAATAAATGTTTCTCATAACACTCCTTCATCAATCCACCAAAGCAGGAGTAGGGTTTTATGCCTCACGGCGGCCCGAACCTTGGTAAATTGCTTGTGTGCTCTCTGTCGTGCTGCCGTGTGCTAGTCTGCTCTTTGCGCAATGCGATGTCCCCCTGCCGAACCAGCAAGGGGCCTCCTGGTGTCATAGGTGGCCGTGGATATCCCGCGACATATTTGGCGTGCCAGGTAGGGGGCTCGCTTGCGCCAACCTTAAGGCGTGCGCAGTGCGTCATCTTCATCACCATCTTCGTCTTCGACGACACCATCGACCATGGAGCCTAAGAAGAAGAAGTCCGTCCCTTCGGCCCATCCGTCCACCTCGAAGGCTCCACCGCCCGCGTCCTCTAGTGCCTTAGAGGATGCGGGGGCGAGCGAGGACGTGAACGCTGCTTGGGACGCGATTGGAGCAGGTGGCGCCATCGCCACTCCCCCCGCGGCCGACATGGGGGCTGGAGATGTCGGAGGAGAACAACATTAGCAACGCCTTGGCGGTCACGATCCACAAGGTGCGGGCGAGTTGGTCACTCTGTCTACACCCTCTCCTTCCACTGACGGACACAGATGTCGGTGTCAGAACCGGCGGATCTCGGGTAGGGGGTCCCGAACTATGCGTCGAAGGTTGAGGGTAATAGGAGGCGGGGGACACAATGTTTACCCAGGTTTAGGCCCTCTCGATGGAGGTAATACCCTACTTCCTTCTTGATTGGTCTTGATGATATGAGCATTACAAGAGTTGATCTACCACGAGATCGTAGAGGCTAAACCCTAGAAGCTAGCCTATGATTATGATTTTTGTTGTCCTACAGACTAAGCCCTCCGGTTTATATAGACACCGGAGGGGGCTAGGGTTACACAGAGTCGGTTACAAGGGAGGAGATCTACATATCCGAATTGCCAAGCTTGCCTTCCACGCAAACGAGATTCCCACCCGGACACGGGACGAAGTCTTCAATCTTGTATCTTCATAGTCCAACAGTCCGGCCAAAGTATATAGTCCGGTTGTCCGAGGACCCCCTAATCCAGGACTCCCTCAGTAGCCCCTGAACCAGGCTTCAATGACGATGAGTCCGGCGCGCAGATTGTCTTCGGCATTGCAAGGAGGGTTTTTCTCCAAATCTTGAGTACTTGTCGTAATGAGTAGTGTCCGGCTTCCCATGAATGTTGCACTCCTCGGCTTCTGCGCCTAATAATGGCTATCTTGCACGTGTCGAGCGAATGCGAGAAGTCGGGGCATTTTTACATTTGCCATCCTAACCATGTGTCACACCCTGATTTTCATGCCACAACACTTAAGCTAACCAATCATGATAAAATGTGGTTTGACAAAAACTTTCGAGTGTTTTGGTCTTTGCTTGATTTGATTTTTGTGTGTTGGTTGCAAGTGCTCTAAAAATCAAATAAATCCTCCAACTCTTATACTCCTTCTCCTTCATCCAAAACCTTGCCCAATGATCATGCCATGTGTGTAGGACACCAAAGTAATTTCTTTCAAAAATATTTTTGGCCAAAAAGTATTTTCTAAATTAGGTTTTCCAAAACCCCTAAATTGAGACTTGAACTACAAGTACATAATAAAGGGTGTGAAAAATCTTTTAAAAATTATATTTGACTCCTATTAGATATAGGACACCCAGAAACCACAAAAATATAATTTTAAAAGTTATTTTCCTATTTTATTTAAAGGATTTTTCTTAAGGCCAGAAATGGTCTTTAATAGGTTAAAATTATTTTAATGTTTCAAGAATATTTTAGAAAATTTCGGGAAGCTTAGTGGACATATATTGTCCATATATAAGAGTTTCAACACATGGTCATGTTTAAATTATTGGTCAAATCCATCAAAAACCCTTTCTGGATATTTCAAGCTTTTGAAATATTTACAAAGGAAATATTTCCCAAAAATTCAAAGAAAATTCTAGCATGTCACATATGACATGTTTGATGATCTTGCCAAGTCTCATGTCATGGAGAATAGTATAACCCCATGAAATCCCCTCAAAACCATTTCTGTCCTATTCCAAGTTTGAACAACTTTGCACTGCCAAACATGTCAAAATGCTCTCAAACTTGGGGCACATGCTAAAATGGTGTAAGAATGCATCTAGACCAAATGGCACAAGTTGGAGAGAAGGATATCATGATCAAAGTGTTCTAAAACCCTTTCTGTCCAGAACCAAAGTTGAACAACACTACATTGGCAAGTGTGTCCTTGTGATCTGAAATTTTGTGGACATGTTCAAATCCTCAAATGATGACACTACACCAAGTGGTGCATCAAGGAGAATAGATTTGCATGACTAAATCTTGGTAAAGCCATTTTTGCTGATTTCTAGGGTTTACCAAGGTTACATTGGCTACTTTGCCCAAATGAACTCAATCTTGGTGGAACCTCTTATTTTCTCAGTCCATTTGACCCTGTCAATCCTCATGACAAGGGAAGTCCATTTGGTTGCCCAAACCTACATCAAAAACCTTCTGGCAGAAACTTAAAATGCATGTTTTGGCCATTTCCACTAATCTCCACGAGCTGAACTTCTTCCCACAACCTCTCCTAGTCCCCCTCTACCTCTCGTGTGCTTCCCTGCCCGAGAGGCAATAATGAAGGGGGGCAGGGATCCACTTTTCTTCTCTCGACAGCAGCATTTTCACTCTCTCTCTCTACCCCTCCTCTCTTCTACTAGCTCCCCAACGCATCCAATGCCATTTCCACCTTGTTTACTCCCCCCTGCAGCCACTAGACACAAGTGGACACGCGAGTGCACGCGGAAAAGCCGCGGACGCCGGCCAAAGACGTGCTCTGGAGCACGTCATCGCGCTCCCGACCGTTGACGCCGCGTCCCCCGACCACCTCGAGCCTCCCCCTCACACCAGTCGAGGTCCTCGACGTCCGCAACATGACAGCCGCGCATGCCCCCTCCTTTCCCCCTCTGTCTTCCCCATGCCGCGCGTGCCCAGAGCCGCCCGAGCCCGCCAATGCGCGTGCGAGCTCGTGGCTCCACCCGGAGCTCGTCCCTCTCCCTCTCTCTCTTCCTGGCACCCTACTCCACCCCTAGGAGCACCGCAGACAACCCCTCGCTCGCTCCCCTAGCCGCTCGAGCCGTTTCCACGGCCACCCGTGCACCGCGTCCACGATAAGCGGTGGCCTCGCCATTTAAGGCCACCCTCGAGCCCCCTCTCTACTCCTTTGGCCCTCTCTCCCTCCCGTGCATTCCCTGGACCAACCCACTACTCTTCCTGTGCTCTCCTTGCACCTCCATGGCCAGAGCAGTGCCGCCGGCCGCCGCTTAAATTCATGGGCCTCGACCCCTCTCTCGTCCCCATGAACACACCCGCACCCTCTCATCACCACCTCCAACTCCCCCCGTGCCCCATCCCGTCCTCCTTGTGCCTTCCTCGCCTTGCCGAACCCAGTCGTCAGCCCCGGTCTGCCGCACCCGAAGCCCTCCTCTTCCCGGGCTCCCCCATGGGCGTGCAGCACAATGGACGGGTGCGCAGCGGCGCACTGAGTCCGCCCGTGTGCCGGGCGCCGCCGGAGGTGGCCCGTGCCGCCCGGGAGAGCGCCGGCAACCGCTCGGCTTCGCCTCCCCTGCCTCTGCTCTGTTTAAGCGGGAGGTAGGCAAAGGCCTGAGTGATGGGCCCCACGCGTCAGCGACCGCCGGGCGGGCCCCGTCCGTTTAAGTGGAGACGGACTGCTGGAGAAAACGCCTCCCCCAGGCGAAGACGTACTTCAGCTAAGACGCCTTCGACGTCGCCCTGTCATCTACGTGGCCGAGCCGCTAGGCCGGCCCAGTGCGCTGCGGCGCTATGCTGCACCCAGCGCACAGTATAGGTATAAACCCGCTTCCTTTGTCTTTTTCTTTTTTCCATAAACTTGTAAAATCTCCCAAATATTCATATTACCTCCAAATTTGATGATTCAAATTTCTAGTGACTCCATAAATCATGATCTACCTTTTGGTGCAACATGCACATTTTTCCAGAACAATTTTCCTCACACAAATTAAATAAAATCCCATTTTCCATTTCTGTGATGAACTTTAGAAAATCACAAAGAGCACAAATTTGATCCAAATGCCATGATTCAAATTTCCAGATGCTCCTAAGTTCATAAATTAGTTTATGAACATTTTTCTTAATACTTTCTATGCCACACAATATTATGAGCCATTTCTTCATATTTGTCAACTTTGCCAATTCATAGGGAATTCATTTGAACTCCAAATCAAGTGAAACCAACTCCTAGATGCTTCTAAAATCATGGTTTGTTAAATGGGTTCCTTTGCTCATTTTTCAAAAATATATCTCTATACACTTCTTGCAAATCCATAAACCCCTTGATTCCATCATATCAAAATGTTTAGAAACATCCACTGACCCAACTCTAATTAAACCACTCTGGTTATTTTTCATATAACCAGAGATGTCCTAGAAAAGTCAAATTAATATTTTTAGAGCACTTTTATATTCTGCCTTGTTGTGTTGCTTATTACGGTTGCTTTCGACGATAGTTGACGAAGTAGACGAAATGCTCGGAGTTGGACCAGAGATATTTGAAGACCTCGAAGACTTTGTTAAAACAGGCAAGCAGCCCTTTGACCATATCTATGAAACCTTTTTATGAATGTCATATGGCATTTTTATTGCTTGCATCAGAGACATGATGATGAGGTGACCACGTGGGGTGGTTTGCCACCGTTACTTCCTCGTTGATACCTACATGGTGCATGACCCTACCTCCTTATGAGGGTTATGCCGGTGGGAGTAGATAGGTTGCTAGAGTAGTTTCTACGCAAAAAGGGACGGGGATATTCATGGTGATGTAGGCAAAGTATTTTAAAAAGACATTTTTTGAAAACCCCGTCGGGTGCCACTTATGCCCGAGGGAGATAATGAGATGGTTAACCACTTGATGACAAAGTGGTTTACCGAGGCAAGTGTGTGTGTTGTTTTTGAAAACGGATTAGATTTAACATTTGTCGACTGTCCCAACCTTACACGCGCAACCACTCTACCCTTATATGGGAAAGGACATTATTGATTACCTAGGCCGATACTAGCTTGGATCCCGCATTACTAGTGACTGGAGAGTCGTTGTTGGGCTCTCTCGGGACGGGGTCGTGCCAGGTAGGGCGGCCATGACTGTTTTCACAGGGCACCAGACACACCGTTGGTACCCCGTGCTTGTGGTATGTGATGAATATGGGAGCGAGCCTCCACAATTTTAAGATGTGAATGTTGGGCACGGGGGTTACTACCAATCGAGTGGACTCTATGTTAGTGTCATCTAGGGAAAGGTAATGATCGGGTGCTTACCCCGGGTACTTGAGGTACCGCGGGTCGTGGATGACACGGAAGTTCCCCGGATCTTGTGGGTAAAGTGTGCAACCTCTCCAGAGTGTAAAACTATTCATATAGACGTGTACACGGTCAAGGAAAGTTGGGCGGTGCTGCTTAAACTACGTCCAGAATTTTTCAAACCACGTGTGTGTGTGTGTGTTGATGAGGCTAAATGGGTTAAGTCAGATGACTTGACCCGATGATCAAGTTGGATTGGTGTCCAACTCTGTTTATGTTGATATCTATAACTTGTTCATACGGAAATCCGTACTCTCATGATGCATACTTTACAGGTTGATAGATCATGCCATTGCACTCAAACTAGCTTTCTACAAACTACCTACTTAGTGCTATATCATTGCATTATTGTGCCTTGTTCCAATCATGGGTTGCTTGCGAGTACATTCAAAGTACTCATTGGCTTGCCACTGGTTATTTAATTGGCCGGGCATGGAAGAACAGGAGTTCGATGAAGAGTTCTTTGGAGACGAACATGTGAACTAGGACGTTTCCCAGTCAGAATGCCTGTAGGGTTAAGGCAGATGGCATGTGTTCTACTTATCGACGAAGATTTCCGCTGCGATGATACACTCAAGACTTGACCATAATGGTCCTACTTGTGTAAAACGGTATGTATGGATGTAAGACTCTTGTTATTCAGCTTATGTGTGTTCAGTGAGCATTGATCTCTGCGATCACTGTACACGTGCATTCGGTGATCTCGACTTATGAGTCAAGGTCCCCACACCATGTGACTAAATCGTCTATTTAAAGAGTTGGGGATCCTCATATCCAGATCACACCATCCTCCCACAGCGAGTATCCATCGGAGCGCCCTCGGAAAAGTCCATCCCATCATGGCCGGCCATCGGAGCTCCTCCTCTCGCTCCCGTAGAACTAAGCCAGACAATTGGGAGAAGTGTTCCGTCCCCCACAGCCAATTAGTAGAGTTACAGACCCAGGGGTTTCTCCCTCCTGCGTACATGGTCCCCGTCCGAGCCGGACTAGCCACTTATAATGACGGGGAGCAAGCGGAGAGCTTTCCCAACCCATCCATGGGGGAGCGGGTATGCCTTGTCCCTTACTTATTGAGGGGACTCGGATTTCCAATCCATCCGTTCCTCCGCGGGCTCCTGGAGTTTTACGGCCTCCAGCTGCATAACTTTACTCCCGCCTCCATATTACACATCAAGCTATGGAAGAGGCTATTGTTCCTAGTACCCCGTACACAGGAGGGGTCAATATATCAAGTGGGCGGAGCCTAAATATGGCGCATCGCCGGGACTAGATACCTGCCGGTACTCTGAAGAAGACATGCGAAGATTGGCCTTCAGAGTGGTTTTATATGGAGGACGTCCCCCTTCCAGACCCTATTCGGATGGGCCTTCCTGAGTTTAATAACGCCCCTTTGAAGAAACGCCGCAACTGGCGCCCTCAGAGCCCCCAGGAGGAAGATAACCGGGAGGTCCTTTTCCTGATGGGCAGGATAAAAACGCTGGCCAAATCAGGACTAACAATAATCGAGGTTATGTCAATATGTATAATGCGGGGGGGGGGGGGGGGGTGTGCATCCACTTCAGTATCGGGGGAAACCCATGTGGCACTTCAATGGAGAAGACGATGCCACCCGCTGCGGCCGTAAAGGCCCGAACTCCGCCGCTGCTCTAGCGAAAATACTGTCCGATTTATACAAAGGAGAGGAAGAGGAGTTCATCCGCATTAAGCCACAGGATGGATTCTCCATGTACAACCCCCAAACTGGGTGAGCTGCTACTTTTTACTTCAGACCTTCCTGCATTCTTCGTCATAAATATTTATCTTGCTATTTCATAGCAGGAACTGCGAAAAGCTGTGAGGGAGGTCCACAGCTCGTCTCCCCGGCCAGAGGGCCCTGACCGGGCCCTCGACCCCGGACTCGAAGAAGATCCGGACATATTTGTGGAGCTTATCGACATGACGTTCTATTAGTTAAGCTGCGACGGTGCCTTGGTGGCCATCATAGCCGATTATCCTGGACTGCTCCCTGCATCGCATGTAAGTAAAACGGGAGTCCCAACTTCCGAGAAGGATCCCTTTTTTTCACTTCACCCACCACACACATGTGGTGTCTTACAGGGAAGGCCCTCGGGACGCCATGCTAAACCCGTGGTGACTCACCAACGAGGGGCACCGAAGCCGGGTAGGCTTAAAAGGAAGGCGGTCAGGACTGAGACGCCATCGTAGAGGTATGAAAAATAACCCTGATCCGTGGTTGTCATCTTTAAAATATAATAACGTCCATGGTTCCTTGCAGAAAAAACGCTCGCCGGACTGTGTGTCCGGAGAGCCTTCCGACCACACCTCCACCAGCCGGACTACAGAGCCGGTCTTAGGGGCAGATGCTAACGTGGGGACAACAACGTATGTTCCTCCTACAGAGGATGCGGATAGGCTGTCCGCTACGCATTCCGAAGTGAAGAGTGCCATGAATCACAGGGGTCGCCGGGCCGTACTCCGCGACCCTGGTTTCTCCGAAGAGGCGTTTGATACCTTCAACTCGGGAGACGTGTACCTCCGAGCCGCTCAAAATGGTCTTGCCACAGCCACGGGCCACTATGTAAAAGATATACGGGTAGGAAAATCTGATAATTATGTATAGCAGTAGCCCCTGAGACTTGAAACAGTTGGCACGACTGATTTAAGGATCATTATATGTGTAGGTTGTTATGGAGAAGAATACCCAGTTGTCTCAAGAGATGGAGGAGTGCAAAGCCCAGCTACGGGCCGCAGTTGCCGAAATGAAGGAGTCCAAGAAGGCCCCATTTGGTAACACTTGTTTTGATCAAAAAAGAATGAAATGACATGTACCCGTTAGTATTCGGCATGCATGCAAATCTAACAATAGATTCTGCAGATGATCCTAGAGTGAATCCGAAGGTCGTGCAAGGGAATGAGCAACATGCTCAACGACAGCTAGACGCTGGCGAGCGCGTGCTTACACGGGTTAGGCAGGAGAAAAATGATCTCCAAGATGACAATACACGGCTGGGTGTTGAACTGAAAGATGTTCGGGCCCAACTAGCCGACTCCGTAAAGGAGAATAAGGAGCTTCGACGCGGAATTTTCAGTAAGTTCTTGAACGAACTTTTATAGAGTTCGGCGAAGAAACCGGCTAACAGTGTTATATCTGTTGGTATGCTGACGGGTCGTCTCGGAGAGGAGATGCCCGGGTCTGCGGGCGATCTTCTGCCAGAGATCTCACAACTACACGAACAAGTTCGGCAGGTGATGCAGGGCCTTGCCCAGGCCTTGTGGACATCCGCCTCCCTGCCAGGAGGCATGGGGGAGCTCGTGGAGATGCTCAAGTGAGCGCAGTGGCACTTCCAATTATGGAAGATATCTGCCTACCAACAAGGTGCAAGGGAAGCCTGGGCCATGGTGAAGACTCGATATGCCAAGGCTGACCCGAACCACATGGCCAAGGTCGGACCTGTGTGGTCTGATGGGAAAGAGATCCCCGTTAGTCTGGTGTATGACCAGGTAAAATTAGCCGCAAAGTATTCCCAAGAGGATTGTAGGCTAGACAACCTGTTGGATGGTATAGAAGAAGAATTTAGTCAGTCTAAGTTACTGTGTACTTCAAGTGACATATATTGTCCCTAGCCGGATTGTAAATCATTTGTCATGGGGGACCTTTTTGCTTTGACCTCCAGACTCGACAGTCCGGAGTGTATCCGAATACCCGCTGAGTTATGTTAAAACCGGGGTACGCGTGGAAACCAGGTGTAGGGGTCATAAGTGCTTGAACAGACAAGTACCCAACTAGCTATGTTATATTACATGGATAGTAAGAAACATCTTCCAGGGAGAATAGTTCCGTTAAGGGTTCCTTTCCTAGGGTACGCATGAATTAATGTGCATGTCTGAACTGCGAAAAGAGACGCAAGATATAAACATCTGGGGCATGTATTGCAATAAGTAAAAGTCATCTTTGGTTCACCGACCGAATATTCCCTTAGAACGCTAGCTTTCGGCTTCACCCAGTCTGAGGTACACATCCGGCTGACCCGGCAGTAACAATCGCAGAGGTGCTCCCCTTATGCCCTAGCCGAATTAATGGGAACGTAGGGCATAAACACAAGAGCCAGGCAAGCCAGCTTGGCCAAAACTTAAGTCATATCGATGCATATAATGGCAAATAAAAGGTACATGTGGAAAAGTAACACATGTGCAGGGGGCATAGAGCCCGGAACATAATTATATTAAACTTCTGTATAAGAAGCCCCTAGGTATAATGAGCATGCCTGGCGCGTCAACATTGTGTTGTCAAGACACATTTTAACCTTTTAAGGCCATGGAGAAAAAGGGAAGAACGAAAGAATAAAAGACAGAGCACATATATACAAAAAAGGCGGAGGTAAGGAGACGAACACAGAGTCCGGCACTAGGCATAGAACCTTCGGAGTCTGGCCGCGTTCCATGGGTTTGGCTCGAGTCGATTGTCGGATGCATCCCGCAGACGGTACGGTCCACCGGTTAGAACTTTGTCAATGACGAAGGGACCTTCCCATTTGGGCTTGAGCTTGTCCTTTTTCTTCTCTGGTAGGCATAGAACGAGTTAGCCAATGTTATAAGTTTTGGCCCGTACTTCTCTGCTTTGATACCGTCGAGCCTGTTGCTGATAGAATGCAGAGCGGGCTTTTGCCATGTCATGCTCCTCCTCCGGGGCGTCTAAACAGTCCTGCAGATCAAGCTCGGCTTCTTTCTCTTCGTACATGCGCACTCGAGGTGAGTCATGAATGATGTCGCAGGGCAGTACCGCCTCTACGCCGTACACCATAAAAAATGGCGTGTATCCAGTAGTGCGATTCGGCGTGGTCCGCAGCCTCCATAGTGCAGAGTCGAGCTCCTCAACCCAGTGCGTACCTGATTCCTTCAAGGATCCCACTAATCTGGGTTTAATGCCTCTCATAATAAGACCATTTGCTCCTTCGACTTGACCGTTTGTTTGGGGGTGATAGACGGAGGAATAATCGAGCTTAGTGCCCATGTTGCCGCACCAAGTTTTTACCTCGTCTGTTGTAAAGTTCGAACCGTTATCGGTGATGATGCTGTGGAGGACACCATAATGGTGTACAACCCCGGATATGAAGTCTACCACTGGTTCGGATTCGGCCGTGTTAACTGGTTTGGCTTCTATCCATTTGGTGAATTTATCCACCATGACCAATAGGTATGTTTGCTTATGGCTTCCTCCTTTAAGGGGTCCGACCATATCAAGCCCCCAGACCACAAAGGGCCAAGTAATGGGGATTGTTTGGAGAGCGGTAGGTAGCATATGGCTTTGATTTGCAAAAAGCTGGCAACCGACACAATGTTCGATGAGGTCCTATGCGTCTGCTCGGGCTGTCGACCAGTAGAAACATGTACGGAAGGCCTTGCTTACAAGGGCCTGAGCTGCAGCGTGATGGCCGCTGAGTCCAGCGTGAATTTCTGCCAAAAGTTGTCGTCGTTCCTCTTCGGAGATACACCTTTGAAGTACTTCGGTAGCGCTTTTCTTATAAAGCTCTCCCTCGTGGACCTTGTAGGCTTTAGACCGCCGCACAATGTAACGTGCCTCGTTTGTGTCCTCGGGGAGTTCTTGCCTATTTAGGTAAGCCAAGAAGGGTTCTGTCCATGGGGCGATGACATCCATAATCACGTGGGCTGAAGGTGTTATTTCGGTGGCAGAGCCTCCGATTACGTCAGAGTCCTCGGGATCTGGTGTTGTGGCCGGATTCGGACTGTTGTTGCCGGTCTCCCCTTCCCACACCACAGATGGCTTAAACAGCCTTTCCAAGAAGATATTAGGTGGCACAGGGTCGCGCTTAGCGCCGGTGCGGGCACGTATATCCGCCGCTTGATTGTTTTCGTCGGACCACGTGGTGAAATTCGAGCCCCTCGAACCGAGCTTACATTTTGAGGACGGCATTGCGGTAAGCCGCCATTTTTGAGTCCTTGGCATCAAAGTCTCCATTTATGTGAGATATTGCGAGGTTCGAATCCCCACGCACCTCTAGGCGTTGAATGCCCATGGAGACTGCCATTCGGAGACCATGCAACAGGGCCTCATATTCTGCTGCATTGTTGAAGTCTGTGTATAATCTTTGGAGTACGTATTGGACTGCATCTCTAGTGGGGGATGTCAGGACGACACCTCCCCCAGACCAGCCAGCATCTTAGAGCCGTCGAAGTGCATGATCCAATTGGAGTACGCGCCCTACTCCCCTACTCTTAGGGAGTTCGGCTTCTGTCCATTCGGCGACGAAATCAGCCAGTACTTGAGACTTAATGGCGCGTCGGGGTTTGTATGTTATGTCGAACGGGAGGAGCTCAATAGGTCATTTAGCAACCAGGCCCATGGCATCGCTGTTATTTATTATGTCATTGAGTGGTACTTTAGTGGCCACTGTAACTGAACACTCTTGAAAGTAGTGTCGTAGTTTCCGGGATGCCATGAAGACCGCGTATGCTATCTTTTGATAATGTGGGTACCGTGATTTTCATGGAGTGAGGATAGTGGATACGTAGTATACTGGCTTTTGAAGAGTGAACTTATGTCCGTCCGTCTCTCATTCGATGACGAGCACTGCGCTTACAACCTGGTTTGTTGCCGCTATATATAACATCATTGGTTCGCCGATATTTTGGCGCGGCCAAGATTGGGTTGCTGGCCAAGAGGGCTTTTATTTCCTCCAATCCGGCCGTGGCCGCATCCGCCCACTCGGAGTGTTCGGTGTGCCGAAGAAGGTGATAAAGGGGTAATGCCTTTTTTCCCAGTCAGGAGAGATAAAGTGGCTTAAGGCAGCCACGCATCCGGTTAATTTCTGGATTTGCTTGAGGTCTGTTGGGGTAGCCAACTGGGACAGAGCTCGGATTTTCGCCGGGTTTGCTTCAATTCCTCTATTTGAAACGAAGAGGCCCAAGAGCTTTCCATAGGGCACGCCAAAAATGCATTTTTCCGGATTGAGCTTGATGTCATATGTTCGGAGATTGTCGAACGTAAGCCTCAAGTCGTCTATTAAGGATTCGACGTGTCTGGTTTTAATGACCACATCGTCTACATATGCCTCCACTGTTTTGCCAATTTGTGCTTCCAGGCATGTCTGAATCATGCGTTGATAGGTTGCACCGGCATTTTTGAGCCCGAAAGGCATGGTGTTAAAACAGAAGGGGCCGTATAGGGTGATGAATGTCGTTGCGGCTTGATTTGATGGTATCCAGAGTATGCGTCGAGGAAACACAATGAGTCGTGTCCTGCGGTAGCGTCGATAATTTTATCGATGTGGGGGAGGGGGGAGGGATCCTTGGGACAAGCCTTGTTAAGGTCCTTGAAATCAACACATAGGCGCCAGGATTTGTCCTTCTTTGGCACCATCACCAGGTTTGCTAGCCAGTCCTGGGGTTTTATTTCTGTAATGAATCCAGCATCGAGTAACTTGGCTAGCTCTTCTCCCATGGCTTGTTGCTTAGGTTCTGAGAAACGCCGAAGAGTCTGCTTGACCAGCTTGAATCCCTTTGGAATGTTTAGGCTATACTCGGCTAGCCTGCGTGGGATTCCTGGCATGTCTGAAGGGTGCCAGGCAAAGATGTCCCAATTATCGTGCAAGAACTCCCGTAGTGCGGTTTTTGTAGGGTCCGTAGGGTGGACCCGGAATTTGACTGTTTCGTTCACTGGTTTAAAAGAGGTGGATTTGGGTCTTTTGTTGAGTATCATGTTGTCCGTGTCCACTTTGGAGCGCAGCGCAGTTAATTCTTTGGCCGCGAGGGCTTCGGATAACGCCTCGAGGGCCAATGCGGCGGTTTTATTTTTGGCGCGGAGTGCTATGTCCGAATCACTAGCTAGAGTGATGATTCCATTTGGCCCAGGCATCTTGAGCTTCATGTACCCGTAATGGGGTATAGCTTGGAAGATTGTGAATGCCTCCCGCCCTAAAAGGGCGTGGTATCCGCTACTAAACGGGGCCACTTGGAATGTAATTTCTTCGGACCTATAATTCTCCGGCGTGCTGAATACCACATCTAGTGTGATTTTTCCCGCACATCGTGCCTCTTGACTAGGGATTATTCCTCTGAAGGTCGTGCTAATTTGCTCAATGCGGCTCTTGTCTATTTCGATTTTGCTAAGTGTCTCCTCGTAGATGAGGTTTAATCCGCTGCCACCGTCCATGAGCACTTTAGTAAGCCGAAAGCCATCCACAATTGGACTAAGGACCAAAGCAGCTGGTGCTCGGGCTGTTCGAAATTGAGGTTCGTCACTGGCATTGAAGGTTATGGCCGTGTCGTTCCATGGATTTATTGTTGCAACGTGGCATACTTCAGCGAGGCTGCGGAGTGCTCGCTTGCGCCTATTATTTGAGGCGAAAGTCTTGAAGAGTGTCAGTACTGTATTGCTATTTTCCACGGGATGGTGCTCTATGGTATTGTTGATGAGGAGGTCCACGCCGCTCTTGGCCACCTGACGGAGTATCCAACATGCTCTAAGGCTATGTGTTGGCATGGTATCCGGTGTACTATGAATTTTGCATGGTCCGTTGAGCCATCCCTCCAATATGGTTCCTCGCCCTGTAGTGGGCTTTGGTTTCTTTATAATTGGATCGGGTGACTTGCGAGAGTACACCCATTTAATTCGGATGGAGGGATTAGTGAGAACCGGAGGATCCCAGAATTTTGTTTGGGTTTTCCAGGTGCTTTCCATCGCACAGTACGTCTATACTATGGCCGCCAAGTCAGCAAAGTGTACTATGTCACGGCCTCTTATGGCGTTGAGGATTCCCTTGTCCGTGCAATTTTTGCAAAAGAATGAAATTGCGTCTTCCTCGCGACAGTCCTTGACCTTGCTCATTACAAGGAGGAATCTAGACCAATAGTGATGTACTGTATCTTGGGGCTCTTGTCTAATGTGAGGAAGATCACTAATGTGAGGGTGGGTGGGTAGATTCAGGTCCAAACCCTGACCCGATCTGAGACCCAGGGGCAGAGGAGTTTCCGAGCTTAGCAGTTCGGGCTCCGGGCCATTGCCCCATAGTTCTGGCCCACTATCTAGGTTCGAAACTTGGGCCATGTCCTCCCGTAGAAGGGTATCTGGCTCGAAGAGCTCAGGAATCAGGACATAGTTTGTGCTCAAAAAAGAGGAAGAATCGCTACATCGCTCCTCCACCACCGCTATCTGATGGGTGACCGACGGAGAGTTAATCTCCCTTTGGTCGGGTTTAAGACTGATCCGATCATAGTCTGTAGCGACTCCCAAGGTGGCTATGCGATCCAAGAGCTCGTTCAAGGAAGAGAGCTCCATTGGATCCATCTACTCGGTGAATCCCGAGTCGACGTGGAGGCTGTTTTTGATGACCTGAGAAGTCATCGTCAGCGCGACGGCCGAACGGGCGGTCATGACGAAGCCGCCCAGTCGGAGAGTTTGGCCTACAGCCAGGGCTCCCCAGGAGGTAATGTTGTCCTTGACAACCAGACGAGCCATCAGGCCTTATCGTGACGGCACAATGGAACTCTCAATGAAAGCACCAATGTCGGTGTCAAAACCGGTGGATATCAGGTAGGGGGTCCCGAACTGTGTGTCTAAGGTTAATGGTAACAGGAGGCGGGGGACAGAATGTTTACCCAGGTTCAGGCCCTCTCGATGGAAGTAATACCCTACTTCCTGCTTGATTGATCTTGATGATATGAGTATTGCAAGAGTTGATCTACCAGGAGATCGTAGAGGCTAAACCCTAGAAGCTAGCCTATGATTATGATTGTTGTTGTCCTACGAACTAAGCCCTCCGGTTTATATAGACACCGGAGGGGGCTAGGGTTACACAGATTCGGTTACAAGGGAGCAGATCTACATATCCGAATTGCCAAGCTTGCCTTCCACGCAAAGGAGAGTCCCACCCGGACATGGGACGAAGTCTTCAATCTTGTATCTTCATAGTCCAACAGTCCGACCAAAGTATATAGTATGGCTATCCGAGGACCCCCTAATCCAGGACTCCCTCAATAGCCGCAGCAACTGCACTCGGCTTGGGATGAGTCATCGCCCTCCGGTCGCCCCCTCCGCAGGAGCGACCGCGGCCCATGTGCCTCCTCCCGTATGAGATGACTATACCGGTGCGCTCAACGGAGCCACTGGCCCTCGAGCACCACTGCCGCACGACCCCACTGCCCAGGTGGTCGTCCCACAGCTGCATGGATGCGGCACCACCGTCGTGGCCGCCGCTAGCACCATCAGGAGCCAGGCAACGGCACGGTCTCAGAGGCTATGGCATGAGCTCAGTTGCTACTGAGGTTCCCGCCAGCGCCGAGTAGATGAATGAATGGTGTGCCACCATCCAGAGCCTACTCGGTTTCACTGAAGTTGGGGGGTCACAATGAGCAGGCCCACTAAAACCTCCCCGAGCGACAGCAACCACCCGTACTGCTGGCCGAATGTAGGGGGTAGTCCCCACGGTGCAGTCCCCACCACGACAGCCGACGCGGGCACAGCTGATTCAAGACCCTGACGACGTCTTGATGGCCTCTCTGACCCTCGAGCACGTCCATGCCAACATCGAGCCCCGAAGGATAGGTGTCGGGGAGACGCGCACGTCGTCATGGATCAGCACCACGACGATCCCTGCGAGACCGACGGGTGCGGCGGCCTCAACATCGATGAGCATGCGCTCTATGTTGGCAGGTGCCTACCTTCCGAGGTCTGCTGCCCTGCCTTTACACGAGAGCTGCGGCAAGTCCGTTGGCCGTCTGTTCGCATGTTCAAGCCAGAAATACCTGAGAAGTACGACGGGAGGCTGAACCTGGCAGAGTTCCTGAGCACCTAACACCATCATTGTTCAAGCTGTCGGGGGAAGAGATGAGAAGTTGTTCGCCAATTATCTTGTTAGCCCTCAAGTCCAACGTGAGGTCTTGGCTGATGCATTTGCCGAAGAGCCTGGCAGACCTAGCGACCTGCAACTTCTCCAGCAGAAGGAAGGAGAAACTCTGTGTAAGTATTTATAGAGATTTAGTAAAGTTCATAGGAATATTCTGAATATCCATCCGATAGATGTTATAGCAGCCTTCTAGTCCAATGTGCGGAACCATCGCATTCGTTCTAAGATGAATGTGCGGTTGCCCAAGACTGTGAAGGAGCTATACACACTGGTGGATAAGTGTGCTCGGATGGAGGAAGGAAGGAAGTTGCCCGGAGAGGAGGATTGCATCAATGTTGATTCACAAGATCATGAATCAACAAGTCAGAGAAAGGGCAAGAAGCGCTATAAGAAGCCAAGAGATAAGGCAGTAATGACTATAGAACGTTTGGGCACACCTAGTACCGGCAAGAAGGCCAAGGTTGAGGCCCCCGGCAAGGAAGTTGCTGCTTGCACAGCTTGCCGGGAAGCTGCTGCCACTGAGAAAGCTGGGAAAGGCGATGGCCCGTACTGCAAGATCCACCAGACCAAGGGCGATGACCTTCAGGAGTGTTACCAGGTTGAGAAGCTTGTCAAGAAATAGAGAGTAGAATATGCTAATTGTGAAAAGGAAAAAGGTCAAAATGCCACTGGCGGAAAGGGCCGAGGCGGTGAAGCAAATTGCCCCGACAAACCCTTTCAGAACCAAGGAAAACACGCCAGGGGTCAATAGAAGGAAGTTCGTGATGATATGAGGGACGAAGGGAATGAAGAAGAAATCACTGAGCAGGAATTTCAGAAGGCCACTGACGCCCTATGCATTGATGGGGGTGCATCTTTGCACGCCTCCCACCACCAGCTCAAGTGATGGGCACGGGAGATAAATGTTGTGGAGCCAGCGCTAGAGGCCCGGAAACCGCTCAAATGGTCCCGCACACCAATCATATTTGATAAGGAGGATCACCCTGGCCGCACCACCACGGTAGGGTGCTTGCCATTGTTGGTCTCCCCAACAATTCGCAACCTCATGGTCAAAAACATGTTAGTGGATGGCGGGGCCGGGTTGAATCTGATTTCCCCAGCAGTGATCAGGATGCTTCAGATAGGAGAAGAAGAGCTAGAGGTTACTAGCACGTTTCAAGGAGTTAACCCCGGCAGGAGCCGTCCTAAAGGGAAGATTACGTTGCCGGTAACATTTGGGGGAGAACTGAACTACCGGATAGAGAAGGTTGCGTTTGATGTGGTTGATCTCACCCTGCCGTACAATGGGATTCTTGGACACCCGGCCTCGCTGAGTTCATGGCAGGATCCCACCATGCTTTTAACACTCTGAAGATGCCTGGGCCACTAGGAGTCATCACTATCCCATCGGATGAGAAGGATGCATTATCTACGTAGACAAGACGTACCGGGATGCAGTCGCAGCAGAGGCTGCAGCGGCAATAGCTCCCGCCAAGGAAATCAAAGGAATGAAAAAGGATTGTAGGACCTCCCATAAGGATTCCGGGAAGCATGCCTCCTCCAAGTGCACGGCACCCGTTGACGGTGTGCCGGGGTGTTCCAACAGTAAGAAATCCAAGGTTGCTGCACCCTAAGTGAAGAAGGTCCCGGCAGGGCTGGCTGGCCTTGACGGTACTTTCACCATCAGCGTCACCCTTGATGACAAATAGGAAAGCGCGCTCATTGCCTTCCCGCGGGCGAATATCAATGTGTTTGCCTAGCTACCATCTGATATCCCTCGTGTTCCCATGGAGGTAATCGAGCACCACCTTGCCAGCTGCCCACACGCCCGACCTGTCAAGCAAAAAGTCCGGAAGCAGGCCTACGAAAGGCAGCAATTCATTATCGAGGAAATCAGGAAACTGGAGGCAGCTGGTTTGGTCAGAGAAGTGTTGCATCCTACATTGTTAGCAAATCCAGTGGTAGTCTCGAAGGCTAATGGGAAATGGAGGCTTTGCATTTATTTCACAGATCTCAACAAGGCTTGCCCGAAGGACCCATTTCCCTTGCCGCGCATCGACCAGATTGTGGATTCCACTTCAGGGTGTGATTTGCTCTCCTTTCTGGACGCGTATTCCGGATATATCACCAGGCTTTCATGTCCAAAGAAGATGAACATCATTCATCACTCAATGTGGTACATACTGCTTTGTCCACATGCCATTCGGAGTAAAGAGTGTCTAGTCCACTTTTGCAAGAGCAGTTCAGATTGGTTTTGAGCCAATGTTACACAGAAACATAGAAGCCTATATGGATGATATCGTGGTCAAAACCAGGGATATATAAGACCACTCTTATCCAGGATTTGGAGGAAGCATTTGCTAATCTCTGCAAGATCAATTTGAAGCTTAATCTGGAGAAGTGTGTGTTTGGATTCCCCTCCAGAAAGCTTCTTTTTTTTTCGTGTCCCATCGGGGGATCGAAGCTAACCCCGACAAGATCAAAGCCATCGAGCAGATCCAAGCACCGAGGACAGTTAAGGATGTGAGGCGCTTGACGGCATGCATTGCCTCGCTAAGTAGATTCATTTGTAAGTCTGCCGAGCGTGGACTGCCGTTATTTAAAATTTTGAGGAAGGAAGGGCCTATGAAGTGGACCCTGGAAGCAGATGCAGCTCTATAGGAATTGAAGGCCTAGTTATCGTTTGTGCCTACCTTGGTTTCGCCCAAATCCCAAGAGACGTTGTAGTTATACGTGACGGAAACTAACCAAGTGGTCAGTGCAGCCGGGCCCGAACCTGGACAAACATTCGTGTCCCCCCCTCCGCTGTTTACCAGTCCGCATCTTAGACCATATTCGGTCAGACCTCTTCACACCTCCCGAATCCAACGGACGACCGAACGACAATGATTTGACGGCGTCCGGTAGAAATGCTAGGCCCTCGAGAGTGGAGCCGATATAGAGCTCGGGAAGGCTCGCCCTCTCCAATGGGTGCCCGAACTCGTGCATCGTGATCGGAAGCTCGAGGGCAGCGCTACTGCTGGTTCCTAAGCCTGGATCAAGCAATTTCTCCCATACGACTCATCGGAAAGGGTGAAGCAGCGGCTACAGACGACACTGCGAGTGACCATCTGAAGGAGCTTAAAAAAATACACGAGATGCTCTTGTATCGTCCACGTGATCGATCAGTGCTTAAAAACAAGATATATGGCACGAAATGAGTCGTACACTCACGTAGCAGACGCGTGCTCCAGCGAGGAGGAATTGAGGAATCTCCCGCTCCTACCTCCGGAACGAGGAAGGCACAGCGCGATGTGCCTCCTCTCCGCGAGAACAGACTAAAAACGAGAGACAGCTTAAACGAAGAGACAAGGATAGGGTGCGGCCTCGGCCGCGCTTGCTGTAGTGAGGAGGACTCCGGCGCAATTCCGAGGTCCCGGGTGGCTCGATCAAAAGGACCGAGGGGTTTTTTAATGGCCTCCCAATCATGGCGGGATGATGTATCGTGGAGAAGAGCAATGGTGTGCACCTGCATGCTGCGCTTCTCATGACGACACCGTAATTTACAGCGACGGAGAAAGAATTGGCTAGTGTTGGCATAGGGAAAGCGATGTAGCGGTACGATTGATTGGCTGCGATGGATTACAGACACTCTGTGGTGGCCTCCATTCCGAAAAATCAAAGAGAAAGCGGATATATCGATAGCTGGATAAGAGGTAGACTTGGCAAATGAATCCAAACAGAGAGAGAATTACTAGATGGCCATGGCAATCAGAGCACGTATGGCTGAGAGGAGGAATGAAGGAACATGAGCACTAAAAGAAAGAAATATAGACCATCTGCAAAAATGATCTAAGTGAAGGAAGTTTTGTATATATCCATTATACCCGGCAAGAACGAATTCGAGAGAGAAGGTTATATGATCAAATTCGGCCAGTACAGCGAGAAAATCAGCACAAATAAGCTAGGCGGGCACAAATGAGGACCGCGCGGATCCCAACAGGGGCGGGTGGGCATGCGAAGAGAGTATAGTGTAGGCCTGAGAGCCGCGAGAACAAGACAAGATGGCGTGGGAAGAGGTGGGCAGGGGCATGGGATCAGGCGTGGGAGTCAGGCTGAGTGCGTGCACGGCGGCCCGGCAGTGAAGGAGTTGCGAGATAGGAAGATAGATTGTGAGATCAAATAATATAGAAGCCAAAGATATTTAGGGGATGATTGGAGATGATCCGTATTCATCGATAACGACAACCCGGTTCGGGTCCGGGGCGATTTCGAACGCGCATGAGGGAGTCAATGAAAGAGAGGGGAGTTTGATGGGCTTAGAGAAGAGATAGAAGAGGGTGGTCCGATTGACCTGAGAGGAGGCCAACAGAGACAAGGAAGAAGCGGCTACTAAGAGCGGACACAAGTTTTGAACAAAATGACGGCAACGAAGTGCCGGTGCAACTGGATGATGCAATGATGAATGCAACAAACAAATATGTTCATCATCGACAACGGCACCCAATTCATGAGCCATGCCTTCATGCAATATGTTCATACCCTCGGATGCAAGATCTCATTCTCTTATGTGGCTCACCCCCGGACCAATGGACAAGCTGAGAGGGTAAATGTTGAAGTGCTACGTGGACTCAAGACAAGAACTTCTGATACGCTGTAGAAGCACGGTAGGTGGTGGATCGAGGAGCTGCAGTAGTTCTCTGGTCCTCAGACCGACACCTAACCAAGCTACCAGGCAGACTCCCTTCCCCTTGGTCTATGGGACAGAAGTAGTTATCCCACGGAACTCATTTATGGGTCCCCTCGAGTGCTTCGCTACGATGAAGTAGCGCAAGATCAACACCGGCGTGATGATGCTATGCTACTCGAGAGAACCGTCTCCGGGCAGTTTGCGTGCTACACGCTACCAGCAAGCCCTGCGCGGCTATCACAACCACAAGGTTCATGCCCGGTGTTTAGAGGAAGGACCTTGTCCTTAGGCGCGTTCATCCGCCAAGGGTACAAACAAGCCACCAAAGTGGGAAGGCCCTTACCGGGTGGTACGAGTCACCAGACCTGGCACAGTCCGTCTGGAGACCGGAGATGGCACTCAGTTGCAAAACTCATGGAATATTGAGCATCTCCACAAGTACTACCCATAAGGCGCACTGTCGGGCATTGCCCGGCAGCCACGCTTTTGTACAGGCCTTGCACAGCTGCATGTAACCCCTTGTACAAATCCGGGCGATGACCCCGTGCAAGACAAAATAAAGAAGCGCTATAGGGGGGCCCCAACTAAGATTGCAAGCATGCAGGAGCACACCAAGATCACTGCATAAGCATTTCATCAGCATTTGCATATGCATATAGATAGGATTGCATCCTGCATTCATTCTCATGTACATGAAGTTGCAGGTTCCTGCCATGAACTTGGCTTCGACAAGGGATGAGAAGATTGCATGGCACATCGATCCCTGGCAATCCAAACATATAACTTTTACCTCTTGTCCATTAGGGTTCTGTAAACCTTGCCTCTCTTTTGAAACTTAGGTTCTCCCATCCATGACTCGAATGTTGCTTCAGTCAGGATGGTCGCAATAGCCTTTGGTAAAAAGGAGCTGGCGGGGGGTTGGCCCCTCTCTGTCTGTCCCCTGGCAGACATAGCTCTCCTGTAGACAAACAGGGTGTCAGCAGGATATCCTGTCAGGGAAAACTCATTTATTTTCATTAAAGAGGCACTCCACCTCTGCATGGGCATACACATGCATGGGTTCCTCGCAAGGTTCATCTTTTTCATTCATATGATAATACAAGTACAAGCATTACAGAACACAAATATGGACTCGAGAGATTACATTATTTGAATTAAAATTTGGCAAGTGCCGACTAGTTTAAGATTGAAAAAAGATAAGTGCTCCGTAAACTTCTCTCCCTATCCCTCTTATCCCAAGTATTGCGGTGGGAGGAGAAGAGGATGGGCGCGCGCCGGCACAACGCCACCCTGATCCTTGTCAGGAGTTGGCAACCCCAGCCTGACAAGATCGGGAGTGGCGAAGCAGCGAAGGAGGAAGACGTGCAGAGCACCTCGGCGGCCCCCTGGTCACCCCCCATGGCCGAAAGGGGGGCTCCAGCACAGGCACCGGCAGAGGAAGGCACCGGAGCCCAGCCAGAAGGCCCCAAAAGGAAGCAGAAGCACCAGGGGGGAGAGCTTTTTCCCGGCTGCCGGAAGAAATGGTGATGATGGCACCGGGAAAAGGGGGAAGAGCCAGGCAGATGGGCAGCAGGTCGCTAGTACGAGCTGAACGCGTCGATGCCGTCGTGCTCCTACTAGACGTCCTGCCTTTCGTCTTCTCCTTCTCCCCAGGCTTCACCTCCATCCACACCGTCCCGGAGGAATGCCGAGGCTCTAGTCCGGCACCCCCCCTTGGGAAGACAGCGAGCGGCCAAGATGACCAGGAGGCTCGAGGTGACCCCAGGCGGCAGGAAGGTGCGCCTCTCGTTGACAAAAGCCCCAGGACAACCGGGAGGGGCAATGCTGGGATTACCAATGATCTCCAGCCCCGCCTCTTGGCCGAGCCTCGAAGAGACCAAGAGATTCATCATGTCAAGGACCAGGCTCACTCCGCGAGCGTAAGCACCACCATCGGGGAATACTAACCCCAGGCAGGAGCCCAGGGGTTGGCCCCAGGCTCTTCTCTTCGGCATCGTCGGCGGAAACACATAACAAGAAAAGAAGAGGGCGAATGCAAAGATGGATGACTCCGCCCTTCTCCGCCCCTCCCTTTTATAGGTCGGGCCATTGGTGTATTTTAGTTGAGTTTAGTTCAAGTCATCTACAACCAATATTAACAAATTCCCATCTGCCACATAACCGCGGGCACGACTCTTGAATGTTTAAACCCTGCAGGGGTGTCCCAACTTATCCCATGACAAGCTCACGATCCGCGGAGACAATCCTCCATCGCGGGACACGAATCCCAATGCACAACACATTTTGACAATGGTAAAACAAAAGTAGCAAGACCTCCCGATGTGTTGACAAATCCTGATAGGAGCCGCACGTATCTCATTCTCAGGGCACACCGGATGGGCAAGTCGGGTTGGCTGAGACCCTGGTTGCCTAGGGGGCGCCGGACATCGCCCGATTTGGACCAACACTCGGAGGTGCAGTGGCCGGGGGGGTTGACTAAAAATCCACGGGGCCCGGAAAGTCCCGATGCAAGTTTTAGTTGCTATTAGGGAAAAGGTAAAACCAATGTTGGGCCTTGCTGGAAGAGTTTTATTCAAACTGAACTATGAAGAGGGCCCCATACCCCTCACTGTGTTAGGGATGCATAATCAAGGAACATAACACCAGTATGATGGAAACTACGGCGGCAAGAGTGGAACAAAACACCAGGCATAAGGCCGAGCCTTCCACCCTTTACCAAGTATACATATGCATCAAGTAAATAAGAGATATTGTGATATCCCATGATATCCATGTCCCAACATGGAACAAACTGCAACTACACCTGCAACTAGCAATGCTATGAGAGGGGCTGAGCAAAACGGTGACATAGCCAAACAACGGTTTGCTGGGATGGTGGGAAAAGGTTAGAGGCTGTTTCATGGCATATTGGGAGGCTTGATAAACCATTGGTAGGTAGTGCGACATAGCGATAACATCAAGACAACTAGCAAAGCAAAGATAGTAGTGGTATCCAGAGTAATGGTCATCTCGCTTGAAATCCCGTTTGGAAGAAGACAGAGTCCATGAAGAAGCTGAACCAACGCAGTCGAACGGATCCTCACAATCACAACAAAACCGGAAGGAGAAGCCCAACCGAAAAGAAGAAAACAACATGGTAAACCAACAAGCATAAACAAGGCATGATGCACAAGCAAGTACGATGCATGTCCAGTATAATGAGTCATGGCATGGCAAAGAGCAACACACAATACAACAAGTTAAGTGGATCTCAATATGCAATTAGTTGCACATTGACGAGACACCACATTCAAGTTATTTAGTTCGCTCTTGTTTAGGTACACAATAATATTAAATGTTGTTAAACATGGCAAGAGGGGAAGCATAAGTAAATTTACTATTTAGGCAACTTTAAATGAGGCCGGAACAACAAACAACAAATCCAGAAAATCCTCATATGCATATTTCGAATTTGGTGTCGTTCTGCCCTAAACCATATTGTAGAGTTGTTAAACATGCAAAGTAAGTGCACCAAGCTAATCTATGCATTTTTATACCCCATTACATATGAAGTTTATTAAATTTGGAGCTACAGTTATTTAGTTATTAAATAAAGCATTTTAACATGTCATTTATGCAAATTAATGCAAACAGCAAGTTAAACATTTTTAACATGGAAGTAAGTGGCATATTGGGTTGTGCTCGATCCAAAGTCAACGCAGGCGCGACATATGTTGGAGATATGCCCTAGAGGCAATCATGTATGATGATATTTCCTATGTGTTTATGAATAAAGATAGTCCTTGGACATTATCAATGATGTGTATCAACGAGTACGTGACTTGTTTGTGGGACTATGCATTATATGATGAACGTCCTAAAAGGTCCCTAGTCGAAAGGGCTGTGTGGACGCGCAGCCGACTAGACTAGCATATGACACGGTCAATGTCTTGGTCTCACTAGCCATGGGGCATTGGATGCTAACCGGATAATATGGACTTGGAAGCATCTGATCGGATTCGACGTAGTCGGATCCGAGTCAAGATAAGGTCTGAGTCGGACAAACCCAACTATGAGACAGAGGGATATGTCATCTGTGAGTCTCTAGTATAACATACGGTCCATGTCCTAAGACCTGAGCTGGCGCATGTACTCGGGATGGTGACAGACTTGCTTTGGGCCAACCAAATGCTACTCCGTGACTGGGTAGTTACAAAGGTAGGTTTCGGGCTTGTCTAGAGGTGATGGTCAACTGTTTCAAGTCTCAGGGGCTACTGATATATATATATATAATTATTAGATTTTCTTACACGTATATCCTTTACATACTGGTCCATGGCTCTGGCGAGACCATTTTGAGCAGCTCGGATGTACGCGTCTCCTGAGTTGAAGGCATCGAACGCCTCTTCAGAGAAACCAGGGTCGCGGAGTACGGCCCAGCGGCGCCTGTGATTCATGGCACTCTCCACTTCGGAATTCATAGCAGATAGCCTATCCGCATCCTCTGTAGGAGGAACATCCGGTATTGTCCTCACATCAGCAGCTGCCCCTAAGTCCGGCTCTGGAGTCCGGCTGGTGGAGGCATGGCCGGCAGGCTCTCAAGTCACGGTCCGGCGAGCGTTTTTTCTGCCAGGAACCATGGACGTTATTATATTTTAAAGACGGCAAACCACGGAGCAAGGTTTTTTCATACCTCTGCGACGGTGTCTTCGTCTTGACCTCCTTCCTTTTAAGCCTATCGAGTTTCGGTGCCCCTTGCTGGTGAGTCACTGCGGGTTCGGTGTGGCGTCCCGAGGGCCTTCCCTATAGGACACCATATGTGTGTGATGGCTGAAGTGCAAAAAAAGGATCCTTCGCGAAAGTTGGGACTACGGTTTTACTTACATGCGATGCAGGGAGCAGGCCCGAAAAATCGGCTATGATAGCCACCAAGGCACCATCGCAGCTCAACTGATAGAACGTCATGTCGATGAGTTCCACGAATATGTCCGGATCTTCTTCGAGTCTGGGGTCGAGGGCCCGGTCAGGGTCCTCTGGCTGTGGAGATGGGCTATGGACCTCCCTCACAGCTTTTCACAGTTCTTGCTATGAAATAGCAAGGTAAATACTTATAACAAAGAATACAGGAAGATCTGGAGTGAAAGGTAGCAGCTCACCCAGTTTGGGGGTTGTACATGGAGAATCCATCTCGTGGCTTAAAACAAATGAACTCCTCTTCCTCTCCTTTGTATAAACCGGACAGTACTTTCGCTAGCGGCGGCGGAGTCCGGACCTTTAGGGCTGCAACGGCTGGCATCGTCTTCTCCATTGAAGTGCCACATGGGTTTCCCCCGATACTGAAGTGGTTGCACCCCCCGCATTATACATATTGACATAACCTCAATTATTGTCAGTCCTGATTTGGCGAGCGTTTCTATCCTGCGCATCAGGTAAAGGACCTCTTTGTTATCTTCCTCCTGGGGGCTCCGAGGACGCCAGCTACGGCGTCTCTTCAAAGGGGCATTATTGAACTCAGGAAGGCCCATTCGAATAGGGTCAAGAAGGGGGACGTCCTCCATATAAAACCACTCCGAGGGCCAGTCTTCGGATGTCTTCTTCAGGGTACCGGACATGTATCCGGTCCCGGTGATGCGCCATATTTCGGCTCCGCCCACTTGATATATTGACTCCTTCTGTGTGCGGGGTACCAGGCAGAATAGCCTTTTCCATAGCTCGAAATGAGCTTCGCAGCCCAAAAACAGCTCGCAAAATGCGACATAGCCGGTGATGTGTAATATGGAGGCGGGAGTAAAGTTATGGAGCTGGAGGCTGTAGAACTCCAGGAGCCCACGGAGGAACGGATGGATTGGAAATCCGAGTCCCCACAATAAGTAAGGGACAAGGCATACCCGCTCCCACATGGACGGGATGGGGAAGCTCTCCGTTTGCTCCCCGCTGTTATAAGTGGCTAGTCCGGCTCGGACGGGGACCATATACGCAGGAGGGAGAAACCGTTGGGTCTGCAACTCTACTAATTGGCTGTGAGGGACGGAACACTTCTCCCAATTGCCTGGCTTACCGCTACGGGAGCGAGAGGAGGAGCTGCGATGGCCGGCCATGATAGGATGGGCTTTTCCGGGCGCACTCCGATGGATACTCGCTGTGAGAGGATGGTGTGATCTGATCTGAGGATACCCGACTCTTTAAATAGGCGATTTACTCACAGGGTTAGGGTGGCAAATGTAAAATTGCCCCGACTTCTCACATTCGCTCGACACGGAAGATAGCCATTATTAAAGTGCAGAAGCCGAGGAGTACAACATTTATGGGAAGCCGGACACTAGTCGTACTCAGGATTTGGAGAAGAAACCGCCTTGCAATGCCGAAGACAAGTTGCGCGCCGAACTCATCATCATTAAAGCCTGCTTTGGGGCTACTGAGGGAGTCCTGGATTAGGGGGTCCTCGGATTGTCGGACTATATACTTTGGCCAGACTGTTGGACTATGAAGATACAAGATTGAAGACTTTGTCCCGTGTCCGGGTGGGACTCTCCTTTGCGTGAAAGGCAAGCTTGGCAATTTGGATATGTAGATCTCCTCCCTTGTAACTAACTCTGTGTAACCCTACCCCCCTCCGGTGTCTATATAAACCAGAGGGTTTAGTCCGTAGGACAACAACAATCATAATCATAGGCTAGCTTCTAGGGTTTAGCCTCTACGATCTCGTGGTAGATCAACTCTTGTAATACTCATATAATCAAAATCAATGAAGCAGGAAGTAGGGTATTACCTCCATCAAGAGGGCCCGAACCTGGACAAACATTGTGTCCCCCGCCTCCTTTTACCATCCGCCTTAGACGCATAGTTCGGGACCCCCTACCCGAGATCCGTCGGTTTTGACACCGACAATGACGACGGCAGGTCCGGTAGGGCTGGGGCCTCGAGGTGGAGCCGTATGAGGAGGCTCGGGAGGCCCTCTCCATGGGTGCTCGGGTGACGGAGCTCGGACGGGGCAGCGCTACTGCTGGCTTCTATGGCCGTGGATGAAGGCAACTGCCGGCGACCAGCGGGAAAGGTGGTGGAGCAGCGGCTATAGAGGACTACTGCGACTGGACCTTGAGAGGAGCTTAGACAAAAATGGAGAGCTCTTGTTCATGCGAAAACAGAGAAAGGGTGAGGGAGAGGGAAGCCAAGGAGGAAAAGGAAGAACGAAATGAGGAAGGGAGTAGGGGCACGACCTGGTCGTCAAGCACGGTAGCGGCGGCGTGCTCCAGCGAGGAGGGATCGAGGAACTTGGGTTCCTACCTCCTGGACGAGGGAAGGCCCAGGCGCGAGGTCTCCTGCTCGGCTGCTACGGGCACGGGAACGACGAGACAAGGAGATCGGGTGCGGCCGCGATTGTCTTGTAGGTGAGGAGGGACTCCGGCGGCATTGGTTCCCGGGGTGGCTCGGATCAGAGACCGAGGTGAGATCCCAATCCATGGCGGGGATGATGGGTATCGGGGAGAAGGAGCATGTGTGGGCACTGCATGGTTGCGGGGCTTCCATGATTGATGGATTAGATCGAAGGAATTGGCTAGTGGTTGGCATAGTGGGGAATCGAGAGAGGCGGTGGATCGATGGATTGGTGCCGATGGGTTCGTAGGTTGTGGTTGGCCTGATCTGGAAAACGAGGAGGAAGGTGGTGGCTTCGATTAGTGGTTTGGATCGGGAGGGGATCCCAAGGAGGAGAATATAGTGGGCTGGCGGCGGCGGAGGATGGGACAAGTCCCTAGAAGTTAGGGTTTGATCTAGAAATGGACAAGTTAGGGAAGGGGAGTTTGGATCATCCGATCGAAATCAGACGGTCGACATAAAATAGACGTGGGAAGTCCAAATAATAAACCAAAGATATTTAGGGGATGATTGGAGATGATCCGTATTCATCGATAATGACAACCCGGTTCGGGTCCGGGGCGATTTCGAACGCGCATGAGGGAGTCAATGAAAGAGAGGGGAGTTTGATGGGCTTAGAGAAGAGATAGAAGAGGGTGGTCCGATTGACCTGAGAGGAGGCCAACAGAGACAAGGAAGAAGCGGCTACTAAGAGCGGACGCAAGTTTTGAAAAAAATGACGGCAACGAAGTGCCGATGCAATTCGGATGATGCAATGATGAATGCAACAAACAAATAAAACACACGGCGGTCATGCAAAACATGGAAGGCGTCTGGAGTGTCGGTCATGGGTCGTGACAAGATAGTCTGGCAAGCCTTGCGGGGCGACCAGTGATGTGTCACTAAGCGGTGAATTTAATGCACCCTGTCAGCCCGCAGAGTTAAGTATGATAGCATTGTTTGCTATCATATCAGTGGATAATGACTACTTTGCCTTTGTGGTGACCCCTAGATCTGTAAAAGGAGGCCCATGGCACCCGTAAGAAGGGTTGAAAAGGGTACGAACCCATACCACCATACGCGCATAGTCACTGCTGCCCCAAGGCAACCCCTGCCGGGCAAGTGTATTATGCTCCACCACCTCCATTCCACCATCAATCCACCGAAGCGGGAGTAGGGTTTTACACCTCACGGCAGACCGAACCTGGGTAAATTGCTTGTGTGCTCTCTGTCGTGCTACTGTGCGCTAGTCTGCTCTTTGCGCAACGCGATGGCCCCCTACCAAACTAGCAAGGGGCCTCCTGGTCCCATAGGTGGCCGTGGAAATCCCGCGACAGAGGGTGAGAGCTATGTTCCTGATTATATCGCGAACCCTAAGGTTTATGGGGATGTGGAGCATTATAGCTGGACTTTGGAGGAAGAAGAAGACTATAATCCTAAAGGGAAGGAGGAGACGAGCTCAGACAAGGATGATGTCCCACTACCTCAACCTGGGGACATGCACATGGAATTCAAGAAGTCAAGTCTCCCCAACAAAGCAAAGAAACCTAAGATCCAATTTATCCCCTTTTGTCTTTTGCAGGAAAACAAGCAATATTTATGTAAAAATATATTGGAGCTTGAGCAGGAGGTCGGTGAATTGAAAGGCGAAAATTCCATCCTCAAGCATAAGCTAAGGAAAATTGAGTATCGGGTATGGGCACTCCCCTTGGCTTGTGCCAAGCTTGGGGGAGGTGCCCCGGTATTGTATCACATTCACTATCCTTTGCGTTTACTTATCTTAGTTCGATCCATAGTTATATTTTGCGATAGATGAATAAAAGTTTAGTTTGATCCTTTCTTTTTGAGCGTTTTCTTAGCGATCTATCCTTGTAATCGTGTGCGGGATATATAAGAAAGTTTAGTTTGAAGTTTTGTTTTGTTTATTTTCATGTTCAACAAAAAGAAAGGAAATAAATGAAAAGATCATATGCTAATATTATGGTAAGTAATGACACCACAAAAGGAAGAGTATAAGTAGAAAAATCTATTGGAGATTTACAAACATAGCATTGGTTAATGATGCAATTCATGAAAGAATTAATAAGGGAAGAGAAGATTCACATGCAAATACACTATCTTGGACATCTTTGTAATTGTATGCCAAAATTGTTGATGTTGAACAAGGAAGAAAACGTAATGATTTATGTTCGTTCATATTCACATAGAAGTTATATTGTCATAGATCCTTCAACATGTGGTGCTTTCTCCCTATCTTTGCTAGCCAAAAAATCCGCACTAAGTAGAGATACTACTTGTGCATCCAAAAACCCTTAAACTGAAATCTTATTTAGAGGAGTCCACCATACGTACCTAAGGATTGAGTAAGATCCTTCAAGTAAGTTGTCATCGATGCAATAAGGCAATAAAAATTGCTTCTAGAAGTGTTAGATCATTTAGTGTAAGAGAAAATTGAGCGTTGTACGAACTTGTGATGGGAAAGAATAAAAGCGCCAAACTACATAATAATGGTTGCTATCATAAGGGGCAATATAACGTGACGTTCTTTTGCACTAGGAGATTGAGCATCCAAACAAAAAGTGCATAGCAACCTCTGCTTCCCTCTGCGAAGGGCCCATCTTTTACTTTTATGTATTTACTCTTATGCAAGAGTGAAAGTTCTTCTCTCTATTCATTTTTATTTTCTCTTTTGGAAAGTATCATATGGTGTGGAAAGATCTAGGCACATATATCCAGTTGGATATGGCTAGCATGAGTTATTATTGTTCACATCAGCCTTGAGGTGAGTATGTCGGGAGGCGAAACAATAAGCCCCTATCTTCTATGTGTCCGGTTGAAACTTTTTTCTCGTGTGTATGAGGTGAGTGCTGGGAATCATAGAAGACCATATGATGGTTGACTATGTCAACTTGCCAAAAAGGCTCCGATACGTGACCCTTCCTGAAAAGATGATGAATTGTAGTTGCAATGTTGACTGAGAACATAGTTTGTTGATTTGCAATAGAGTTTACGCTTTATACTTCGATGTTGTGATGAATTGTTACTTACTCATGAGAAGTCTATGATGAAAGTTTATGATAAAAGTTATGTGGGAAGTTTTGTGTGATAAAGTTTATTGTTGTTATAATAATATACATGATGCCTCTATGTCTGTATTTTGTTTTTATTGACACCTCTCTCTCCAAGCATGTGGACATGTTTTTCAATTTCTGTATTTTGCTTGAGGACAAGCTAGGTCTAAGCTTGGGGGAGTTGATACGTCCATTTTGCATTGTGTTTTCCTATTGCTATTTATATTGTTTTTATCCATAATAATGCTTTCTGGAGTAATTCTAATGCCTTTTCTCTCATAATATGTAAGGTACACACAAAGAAGTTCTGGCAGCTGGAAATCTGGACCTGGAAAAGCTATGTCAGGCTACATATTCTGCACAACTCCATCTGAGCTGAAACTTTACGAAGATTTTTTACGGAATATATAAGAAATTTTGGAGCCAATAAGTACCAGAGGGGGCCCACCAGGTGGGCACAACCCACCTGGGTGCGCCAGGGAGCCCAGACGTGTCCTGGTGTGTTATGCCCTTCTCGGCCCACCTCCAGTGCCCCTCTTCTGGTATATAGGTCATTTTTACATAGAAAAAAAATAATGAGAGTACTTTTGGGACGAAGCGCCGCCATCTCCAGGCGGAACATGGGCAGGAGCACTTTTGCCCTTCGGCGGAGCGATTTCGCCGGGGGTACGTACTTCCCTCCTAGAGGGGGAAATCATCATCATCACCACCAACAACTCTCCCACCATTGGGAGGGAAATATCCATCAACATCTTCAACAACACCATGTCCTCTCAAACCCTAGTTCATCTCCTGTGTTCAGTCTTTGTATGGAACTATAGATTGGTACTTGTGGGTGACTAGTAGTGTTGATTACATCTTGTAGTTTATTACTATATGGTTTATTTGGTGGAAGATTATATGTTCAGATTAATTATGCTATTAAATACCCCTCTGATCTTGAGCATGATTATCATTTGTGAGTAGTTACTTTTGTTCTTAACGTCACAGGAGAAATCTTGTTGCAAGTAATCATGTGAACTTGATATGTGTTCGATATTTTGATGGTATGTATGTTGTGATTCCCTTAGTGGTGTCATGTGAACGTCGACTACATGACACTTCACCATATTTGGGCCTAAGGGAATGCTTTGTGGAGTAGTTATTAGATGATGGGTTGCGAGAGTGACAGAAGCTCAAACCCTAGTTTGTGCGCTATTCCGTAAGGTACTGATTTGGATCCAATAATTTAATACTATGGTTAGATTTATTCTTAATACTTTTCTCATAGTTGTGGATGCTTGCGAGGGTGTTAATCATAAGTAGGAGGCCTGTTCAGGTAAGAACAACACCTAAGCACTGGTCCACCCACATATCAAATTATCAAAGTAGCGAACACAAATCAAACCAACATGATGAAAGTGACTAGATGAAATTCCCGTGTACCCTCAAGAATGCCTTGCTTATCATAAGAGACCATTTTGGCCTACCTTTGCCTCAAAACGATTGGGCTACCTTGCTGCACTTTTCTTACCATTAACGTAACTTGCTCGTTATAAATTATCTTGCTATCAAACTATTTGTTACTTATAATTTTAATGCTTCTAGAGAATACCTTGCTGAAAACCGCTTGTCATTTCCTTCTGCTCCTTGTTAGGTTCGACAATCTTACATTTCTAAAGAACTACAATTGATCCCCTATACTTTTGGGTCATCAAGGTTCTTTTCTGGTGCCGTTGCCGGGGAGTGAAGCGCTCTTGGTAAGTGGAAATTGGTAAAGAACAATTATTACAACGTGCTGAAATTTACTGTCACTTGTTACTATGGAAAACAATCCTTTGAGGGGTTTGTTCGTGGTATCTTCACCGCCTCCGGAACCACAATTATTCACCCCTCAATCTACCGCACCTACTAAAAATATTGGTTATGAAATTCCTTTGGGTATGATAGAACAACTACTAGCTAATCCTTATGTAGGAGATGGAACCGAACATCCTGATATGCACTTGAATATGTGGATGAAATTTGTGGACTGTTTCAGTTTGCAGGTTTACCCGGAGTGAATCTAAGAAGAAGGTTTTACCTTTATATTTGAAGGGAAAAGCATTGACATGGTATAGGCTATGCGATGATATTGGATCTTGGAATTGGAATCGATTGAAATTGGAGTCTCACCAAAAAAAATTATCCTACGCATCTAATTCATCGTGATCGGAATTATCTATATAATTTGTAGCCACGTGAAGGAGAAAGTATCGCTCTAGCTTGGGGGAGGCTTAAGTCAATGTTACATTCATGCCCAAACCATGAGCTCTCAAGAGAAATTATCATTCAGAATATTTATGCTCGGCTTTCTCATGATGATCGATCCATGCTTGATACTTCTTGTACTAGTTCCTTTATGAAGAAGATTATTGATTTCTGGTGGGATCTTTTAGAAAGAATTAAACGCAACTCTGAAGATTGGGAACTTGACGAAGGTAAAGAGTCAGGTATTAAGCTTAAGTTTGATTGTGTTAAATATTTTATTACTATCGATGATTTTCAAAAGTTTAGCACTAAATATGGACTTGACTCTGAGATATTAGCCTCCTTTTGTGAATCTTTTGCTACTCATGTTGATCTTCTAAGGAGAAGTGGTTTAAATACCACCCACCTTTTAAAGAAGAAATTAAAGAACCGGTAATAGCTAAAGATGAAACTATCATTTATAATGTTGATCCAGTTGTTCAAACTGCTTATATTGAAAAACCACCTTTCCCTGTTAGGATGAAGGAACATGCTAAAGTTTCAACTTTGGTCAATAAAAGTTATATCAGAACACCTAAAATAACTGAACAAATCAAGGTAGAACCTAGTGTTGGTATGGTTAAAGATCTCTTGGTTGAAAATTTAGATGGGCATGTTATTTACTTCTGTGATAAAGCTGCTAGAATTGCCAAACCCAATGGGAAAGATAAACATAGACCCGTTGGCATGCCCATTGTCTCAGTTAAAATAGGAGATCACTGTTATCATGTCTTATTTGACATTGGTGCTAGCGTGAGTGCTATTCCTTTACATTATATAAATAAATTCTGAATGAGAAAACACCCGCTGAAATAGAAGACATAGATGTTACTATAAAACTTGCTAATAGAGACACCATCACAGCACTTGGGATTGTTAGAGATGTTGAAGTCTTGTGTGGGAAAATAAAACACCCTACTAATTTTCTTGTTCTTGGTTCCCCACAAGATGACTTTTGTCCCATTATCCTTGGTAGACCTTTCTTGAACAACGTTAATGCTAAAATAGATTGTGAGAACCAAATTGTCGGTGTTAGCTTTCGTGATGAGTCTCATGAGTTCAATTTTTCCAAGTTTAGTACAAAACCTCATAAAAAAAGAATTGCCTAGTAAGGATGAAGTTATTGGTCTTGCTTCTATTGTTGTACCTCCTATTGCCTTTAGAACAATATTTGCTAGACCATGAGAATGGTATGCATATGCACGAAAGAAATGAAATAAATAAGATTTTCTTTGAACAACGTCCTCTGCTTAAACACTACATTCATATTGAAACTCTAGGAGGTCCTCCTCCACCTAAAGGTGATCCTGTGTTTGAATTAAAACAGTTACCTAACACTTTGAAATATGCTTATCTTGATGAGAAGTAGATATATCAAGTTATTATTAGTGCTAACCTTTCAGAACATGAAGAAGAAAGATTATGGAAAGTTCTAAGGAAGCACCGAGCTGCTATTGGATATACTCTTGATGATCTTAAGGGTATTAGGCCCACTCTATGTCAGCACAAGATTAATATGGAACCTGATGCTAAACCCGTCGTTGATCACCAACATCGGTTAAATCCGAAAATGAAAGAAGTGGTAAGAACGACAATATTAAAATGTCTTGAAGCAGGTATAATCTATCCTATAGCTGATACTAGATGGGTAAGAACTATCCATTGTGTCCCTAGGAAAGGAGGTATTACTGTTATTCCTAATGATTAGAATGAACTTATTCCACATAGAATTGTTATAGGCTATAGAACGGTAATTGATTTTAGAAAATTAAACAAAGCAACTAGAAAATATCATTACCCTCTGCCTTTTATTGATCAAATGCTAGAAAGATTATCTAAGCACACACATTTTTTGCTTTCTTAATGGATATTCAGGTTTTTTGCAAATACCTGTTTCTCAACCTGATCAAGAAAATACCACTTTTAATTGTCCTTTCAGAACTTATGCTTATAGACGTATGCCTTTTGGTTTATGTAAAGCACCTGCTAGCTTTCAAAGATGTATGACTGCTATATTCTGTGACTTTTGTGAAAAGATTGTTGAGGTTTTCATGGATGACTTTTCTGTTTATGGGAAGTCTTTTGATGATTGTTTAAGCAATCTTGATCGAGTTTTGCAGAGATGTGAGCAAACAAATCTTGTCTTGAATTGGGAGAAGTGCCACTTCATGGTTAACGAAGGTATTTTTTTGGGCCATAAAATTTCTGAAGGAGGTATTGAGGTGGACAAAGCTAAGGTTGATGTAATTGAGAAAATGCCATGTCCTAAAGATATCAAAGGTATTCATAGTTTCCCCGGTCATGCAGGTTTATATAGGAGATTTCTCAAAGGCTTCTCTAAAATTTATAGGCCTCTTACAAATATTTTAACAAATGATGTTCCATTTGTTTTTTATGATGACTATGTAGAAGCCTTTGAAACACTTAAGAAAGTCTTAATTTCTACACCTATTGTTGAACCACTTGATTGGAACTTGCTAGTGATTATGTTGTTGGTGCTGTTCTAGGACAAAGAGCTGATAAGATGTTAAATGTTATTCATTATGGTAGTAAAACTCTAGACAGTGCTCAGCGCAATTATGCTACTACTGAGAAAAAAATTTAGCATTGGTGTTTGCTTGTGATAAATTTAGATCTTACACTGTTGATTCTAAGGTAATTGTTCACACCGATCATGCTGCTATAAAATATCTTATGGAAAAGAAAGATGATAAACCTAGACTCATTAGGTGTGTTCTTTTGCTACAAGAATTTGACTTACATATCACTGATAGAAAGGGAGCTGAGAACCCCGTGGCTGATAACTTGTCTTGGTTAGAAAATATTCTTGATGTCCGACAACCTATTAATGATAGTTTTCCTGACAAACAATTAGCTGCAATAAATATTTCTCAAAACACTCCTTGTTATGTTGAGTATGCTAATTATATTGTTGCTAAATACATACCACCTAGTTTCACATACTAACAAAAGAAAAAATTCTTCTATGATTTAAGACATTACTTCTGGGATGACCCACATCTTTATAAAGAATGAGTAGATGATATTATTAGATGTTGTGTACCTGAGCATGTATAGGAACAAATCCTACGGAAATGTCACTCCGAAGCTTATGGAGGACATCATGCGGGAGACAGAATTGCTCACAAGGTATTGCAATCTGGGTTTTATTGGCCTACTATCTTCAAGGATGCTCGTAAGTTCGTCTTATCTTGTGATGAATGTTGAAGAATAGGTAATATCGGTAAGCGTCAAGAAATGCCTATGGATTATTCACTTGCTGTTGAACCATTTGATGTTTGGGGATTTGATTACATGGGACCTTTTCCTTCTTCTAATTGGCATACTCATGTTTTGGTTGCTGTTGATTATGTCACTAAGTGGGTAGAAGCTATACCAACTCGTCGTTCTGATCACAACACCTCTATTAAAATGCTTAACGATGTTATTTTCCCAAGGTTTGGTGTCCCTAGATATTTAGTGACTGATGGTGGTTCACACTTTATTCATGGTGCTTTCTGCAAAATGCCTGCCCAATATGATGTTAACCATAGAATTGCATCACCCCATCATCCTTAGTCTAGTGGTCAAGTTGAAGTTAGCAATAGAGATATAAAATTAATTCTACAAAAGACTTTCAATAGGTCACAGAAGAATTGGTCTAAGAAATTAGATGATGCACTTTGGGCTTATAAAACGGCATATAAAATCCTATGGGTATGTCTCCTTATAAAATGGTTTATGGGAAAGCTTGTCTTTTGCCTCTTGAGTTTGGACATAAAGCTTATTGGGCAATTATAGAACTCAACTATGATTTCAAACTTGTTGGTGAGAAGAGGTATTCATAAGCTCATTAGAAAAATGGAGAACCCAAGCTTATGAAAATGCCAAGTTATTTAAATAAAAATTTAAAAGATAGCATGATAAAAGAATCTAAAAGCATGAGTTCAAGGTTGGAGAATATGTTCTTTTGTACAACTCTTGTTTCAGATTCTTAGCAGGAAAACTCCTCTCCGAGTGGGAAGGTGTAACGCCCAATATGCGGTTATACTCCATACGTGTTGAGGCATGACTTGGGGCATAAGTGCATTTTGGTATGGTCGCAAGAGTGGTTGTATCTTTGCTCATCTCATGTACTGAATAGATAGAATACAAGCTTTGGCTTACAATCGCCACAATGTCACACAATAACATTAAGTTATAAAATCATGCAAGATGAACACAAAGTCCGACTACGGAGGAAATCAAACGAATAAAAGAAAACAACCCAAGCTATGTCCCGATCGACCCTACAGGGCACCACTACTGATCATCCGGAAAGGAAACATAGTAACGGCCAAGGTCTTCGTCGAACTCCCACTTGAGCTCAGTGGTAACACCTGCATCAGTCTCATCGGCACCTGGAACTATGTCTGTAGTATATTGTGAGCCATGGGGACTCAGCAATTCTATTACCCACGGTGTCAAGACTATGAAAGCTTAAAGGTAAGGTATGGATATAAGGTGGAGTTGCAGCAAGCACTAAGTATTGTATGGTCGCTATCTTACGCATACAAGAATAAGATGAGAAACTACACAATGGTCGTAATCTAGTAATGATCAAGAAGTGATCCTGAATTACTTACGTTCAAACATAACCCCACCGTGTTCTCTTCACGAACCTCGTCGGAAAGAGACCATCACGGTTACACATGTGGTTGGTGTGTTTTAAAGAGCTTGGTTTCAAGTTCACTACAACCCGATATTAAAAACTCCCATCTACCACATAACTGCGGGCATGACTCACGAAAGTTTAAACCCTGCAGGAGTGTCCCAACTTAGTTCATGAGAAGCTCACGATCCGCGGAGACAATCCTCCATCACGGGACCCTCCGATCAGACTCGGAATCCCGGTGCACAAGACATTTCGACAATGGTAAAAGAAAACCAGCAAGACCTCCCGACGTGCCGACACCCTGATAGTAGCTGCGTGTATCTCGTCTTAGGCCACGGCAAATGAGCGACACGTACAGGTGCCAAAATAACCCAGGTTGCCCTGGGGCGGTCTCGCACAATGCTCTAATTTGGACCAACACTCATGAGGAGCATTGGCCTGGGGGTTGATTAAGAATCCTCGGGTTAATTACTCCCTATGCAAATTTTAGTTGTTATTAGGCGAATGGTAAAACCAATGTTGGGCCATGCTGAAAGAGTTTTATTCAAAGCAAACTGTCAAGAGGGGCCCATAAACCCTCACTGTGTCAGGGACGCAAAATCAAGGAACATAACACCGGTATGACGGAAACTAAGGCGGCAAGAGTGGAACAAAACACCGAGCAAAAGGCCAAGCCTTCCACCCTTTACCAAGTATATAGATGCATTAATTAAATAGGAGAGATATTGTGATATCCCAACACAACCATGTTCCAACATGAACAACCTGCACTACACTTGCAACTAGCAACGCTATAAGAGGGGCTGAGCAAAAGTGGTAACATAGCCAAACAACAGTTTGCTAGGAAAGTGGGTTAGAGGCTTGACATGGCATAATGAGAGGCTTATGTGACAAGTGGTAGGTAGCGCGACAGACACTACAAAAAAAGACACATCCGTGACATTTTGGGCCAGACGAAATTTTTTTCTGTCATACTTATGACACTTCTATGAAAATAATTGTGACAAAACCCGGTCCTACTTCTATGACAAAAAATCATGACAGAAAATGGGCTTTTCGTCCTGGGCGGGCTGGAGACGCAGCTGCATGACATTTTTGGGCCGTCCATGATGGAAAAAACCATGGTAGAAGCGAGGGCGAGGAAAATATCAGGGAGTTCCCGGTTAGGGTGGCTAGTTGGGGGCCGAGCGATGCGCGTTTCTCTTGTACATACGCGCATGTGTGTGAGGCATTGCGCTCTAACTGAACCCAAGCGAGGCATTGGGTTCTAAGTGAACCCGAGCAATTGCACTGCAGGCTACGCGTTACTAAACCCGAGCGGTCGATCAATGACTGTTAACTGAACCTGATCGAGCGATTCCTTCGCTAATGCTGCTAACTGAAGCCGATCGATGCCGCCTATGGATGAACAGTGAGTGTTGTTGGGGGATTTGGATGAACAGTTCCCGGTGGGGGTTTGATGAACCCCTACTGTCAGCCTCTTCCGATGGCTGTTGTTTGTTGACCATGTTGACCTCGTCGCGCAGAGATCACAAACACAGTGGACGAGGGCGAGGCCCAGGAAGGGAACGACCCGGAGCTGGCGAAGCCACCGCAGCGGATGCCCACGCTGAGGGGTGTACGAGCGCTGACTGGTCGGCTGCGGGGTGACGCTGACGTCGCTAGAAAATAACTGGATGTGCGGGTGTGTAGAGGGATGGCCTGGCGGCAGCATAGCCAGCCATGGGGGGAGGGAGCAGGCAGTCCCACTGGCGCTGGTTTGGGCGGCTGGAGCAGGAAGATCAGAGATTGAAGAAGCACGACGGCCGTTGGATGGACATCCAATAGTCATTGCTCTGTGTTGACTAAGTTGACAAAGCCTTGCATATGCGTCAAAAAAATTAGGACATCGTCATCGTCAACCTAGTAGGCCCAAAACATTAGGAAAACAACATACAGCCCATTAGCCATTATTTTCAATAATTTACAGCCCATTTGCTAATTCTTAAGGATATTTGAAGCCCATATTCTTTTTATTAGCAT
This sequence comes from Triticum urartu, assembly GCF_003073215.2. Lineage (NCBI taxonomy): Eukaryota > Viridiplantae > Streptophyta > Magnoliopsida > Poales > Poaceae > Triticum > Triticum urartu. The sequence continues at coordinate 225,975,406 of NC_053025.1, forward strand.
TCCAGACCATATATTCTTCGCACTGCTAAAAAATTCAACGAAATCTTTCATATTTCGGTGTGGTCCGAACTCTTTTAGTCATGAAATTTCGAGTCGTGTTAAAAATAATTTTTTAAAAATTATATCAAAATAAAATTCAAAAAACAATTCTCCGCAAAAAATGAATGAAATTTAAAATCTTAACTAGCAAGATGCTTGTGCATTGCACGGAACATGAAGACGCATTTGTATGAGTAGTTTATCTTGTGGGAATAAAGACGATCTTTTAATGTAATTGCCAGTTGGCTCTGGTTTTTATAAGAGTAGAGAGTAGAGAAATCCAGAAAAAATGATATTTTAATGTAATTGCCGGTTGGCTTTGGTTTAAAAATGTAAAGCCCATTTCGTACAACTTATAGTCCATTTTCTGGGGAAGCGCATTTCTTACTACTTTACATCCCTTCCTCCTCTTCTTGAAAGATTTGCTGCCCAGTAGGGCTGAGAAAAGCAAGTAGGCCTCGGTTTCGGTGTTTTCCAAAAAAAACTGAGCCATTTTCATAAAGAAAAAGATATCAACTGGGCTTGTCATGTGCTCAAATAAAAGCGTTAGCATGGGCTAGACGGGCCACAGCGCCTGCACAATGCAGTTGAGCTCCATCTTTGAAACTAAAAAAACAATTGGCGAGCTGCTAGGTCCCTGGTGTTATCCGCTCGTTGTGTTATTTTAACAAATTCGCCGCCGCACCGTCCTATGCATCGCCGGTGTGAGATGAGACATCGATGACTTGTCCTGGCGACATGCTGCCTTGTTGGACTCCGCGTCCCCCTTTCTGAAGTCGACCGCATCCTCATCCTTGTCCTCGTCATCATCATCGGCGCCGCCCTCAAGGTTGTAGTATTCGTAGTAGTGGCTGCACCAAAGCTCACATTGGTACTCCACCGCCGATTCCTCGACGGATAGACTCTTCTCTACCTTGACCTTGGCCACGCGCAACTCCTCCTCCCGGTGCTCCTCGATCTCCGCCGCCTCCTGGATCTCCAGCTCCCGCTCGGCGACCTCATGAGGAAGCAGGTGCTCCATGGACACCGCTGCCTTTTCAGACGTGGGTTGCATGCTGGAGTCTGAGGTGGCCTGGAATATCTTGGCGTGTGCATCCTCGATCTTAGCATGGATGTCCTCGACCCGGGCCATGGCGACATCAGCGGCATGGACGATAGCTCGAGTGCTCTCGGCGTTTGCAGTCGCCGTCGCAGCAGCAGCTGCACCCGTCTCGGCTGCCGCAGATGCCCTCTCGGCGGCAGCGGCCGTGCTCAATGCGGATGCGGCGACACTCTCGGCGTAGGCGGCCGCGCTCTCGGCGCAGGCGGCGGCGCTCAGGGGGGACGCGGCCATTGTATGGGCCTTCACGAAGCGTTTCCACAGTGTCATCCTTGCAAGAAGGGGGTGCGGGAATGGGGTTTGGGATTCGTGGATTCGGGGGTTGTTGGCACTAGAGCAGACGAGCCGGCGAAGCTTAAGGAGGGAGACTTAAATAGACCCATATATTTTCATCACAAACGGTTCCTAGAAAACAACACTGTGTGATGTTGTACATATTTTTTATTAGCTGTCAAAGACGAATTTGGAGTAAAGTGGCAACGTATGGTGTTTTAAATGAACGAGAAATTTTTTAGTACTAATACAACTATCATGTCAAATTTTGGAAAATTTCAGGGGTCATTTAACCTTTTAAGACATTTAAGTGATTTTCTAGGAGTGAGGAATTAGGAGGGAGTATTTTATTTGGCTTGTAATAACGAGGCACCTGCTTGCGTAATGCAATGACCCTGGTGGGTCCCTACTATCCGCCTCTCCACGTACAGTCATCTCCTGATTCCTCTTGGTTGTTGACCATGTTTTTTGCGGGGAGGTTGTTGACCATGTTGACAATGCAAGACGGCGGCGGGCACATCGAGCAAACCAAGGCGGAGAATGACGGCGAGGCCTCGGACGGGAATGAACAACAGTCGTGGAAGATGTGACAGTGTAGTGGTAGGTGGAGGGGAGTACGAGGGCAACAACATGCAACTCAAGCTTACAAATGGTACAAAAAGCCCAAGGATTAATTGTTCATCAAATTTTTAGACAAAACCTAGATTGAACATGGCAGTAACATCTAACCCAACCACTCTTTTTCGCAGTCACAAACAAATGGATTGGTCGGATCCACAAAATCAACATCCTGTGCAAAAAAAATTATTTCAGGATCACAACAACTTGTTGTAAATAGAAGCCGAGCACGTTTAGAAGCTTATTTGTCCACCTGAAACTTCTTTTTTTGCTTCCCAACGTATCCGTCCATGAGAAATCTCTTGCGGTAAAACTTAAGCTCATGGATAATAGTAACCTCACATTCAACAGGAAGAATGTGACAAAGTTCCTGTTTGCCTAGTTGGATGAATATCCTTCCATCGTTATTGTTGTCAATCGAATGTCATGAGAACTAAGAAAATCCTAGTGCTTATTACGCCACCGGTTGGTTATACATTTTTTTTCCATGTGGTAGCACTTCCTAAGTAGACATGAAGATTGAAAACAGTTAAGGTCTGAACAAAAAGTATGTCGAAAGAGCGACAACTGAACGATTAATTCTAGTACAATATATACGGGCTTTCAATGTGCATGAAATCATCACCTCTATATATAAATTCTCCAGAGATGGAAAGCATCGCAGCAAGCCAATAATTATGTTCAGATCAAAACTAAACATTCCAATATATATAAGATCTTGATAGAATCCAGCAGCAATGATAGGCTATCCATGGACGAACTCTTCATTGAGCATATAACATAATATTAGTACGCAAAGTGTACTCCAAGATGATATAAAACTTATGCGCAAAAATGAAAAATGCAGCTTATGATTACAAATGTGTAGATGATAATATACGGTACCTGAATAAGTGTGGAGCCAAACAGCAACTTGTTGTGATCATCAAACGGATCACAAATTACACCCAAGGTCTCCAGTTTGGGCGCACAGACCACCGTTATTTGCGAAGGTGTATAACAATTATCAAGGAGCAACCTTTGAAGTGAAGGTGCATCTTCGATGATGAGTTGTTGTCGTTCAAAATAAATACCAATGCTTTTAAGGTGAGGCGACTTTATTTTGAGACAACTGATAGGGATTTCTAGTCCCAAAACAATCAGCAAGCGCTCTAGGGCAGGACAACTGGAGTGGATGATGCTATGAAATGAGGCCTCCAATAGATAAACCACCACAAGAGAAAGTTTTTTTAGCAGTGGGAGTCGAAGCATTTGTACCAGATCGTCTGGTAGATGGCACCGGGTGAAGGTGGCGGTGTGGAGAGAGGAGCAAAACCACGAGATGGACACCGGTGGCGTGGGCACGAATTCTTGGCGTGTGCATGGTATGAAACTTTCATGGTAATGGTAGAACTCAAACTGCTGGAGTTTTCTAAATTTAGGGGATGTCAGCCAAGCGTCCACCGTGCCGGGTATGGATAGCAGGTAGCATATCGGGATGCAGAGGCGTTGAACAGGGCCCTGCTGGTGAGAGAAGATGATGGCTCTGAGGAGATCAAATTTAGGAAGGACAGATATCTGCTCAAAGTCGAGATTGATGGGCATGGTGCGCCATAGAGGGCGCCACCGAGTTGAGAGGACTTGTGTGCGGCAACAATCCTTGGTGGGGAGAAGCGAGATGATCTCCTCAAGGATGACGTCCAGGAGATCGCTGATGTAGTCCACCGGAGATTCTACCGATTCCTAAGATCCGGGTGGGGGGGCTCGCTACTTCTCCCCGCGCGGCCGGGTGCAGGATCTACAACCGGCGTCGCCGCTGGCGGGAGCCTCGTCTTATTGGCACGGGGCCCAGCCGACTCCATTTTCCTTGTGGGCGTCGCGCCGAGCTGACGGGTTTGAGCAGAGTAGCCAGAGACGAGCCTAGTGGTAGTGCGAGCGGGGAAGGAGGGCTGGGGTTTTCTGTAGGAGTGGAAGAAGAGGAGCATGCGTTTTTTGTACTAGTGAGGAAGAAGGTGAGCGGGTGTTTTCTGGATGAGTGAGGAAGATGGGGAGCGGGGGGAATTGGGGGGCGACGGAAGCGGGAGAGTCCAGCGAGCTGTAGTATAAGTGGAAGTGAGGAGGAAGGAGGGTTTTCGTTGGATCGCCCCCTCTTCAAGAAATATGGGCTTCTCCTTGCAAAAAGCAAAAACAAATGGGCTTTAAGATGGATAGGCTTTTGTATCGGCCCAGTCGGCTACCCGTGTTTCGTACTGGAGGGCCTTGTGCTAGAGGCAGCCCGAGACACTCTCCAGCTTATTGCCCATTCGAAAGGAAAAAAAGACGCCTCCAGCTTATGGCTACTCATCGGTAACCTTTTTCAACTTGGCATCCACCAAATTAGAGGATGTGGTACTGGATGCAGACACTCACACTGGTCGTGTAGCACAGCAAAGTGAGGTGTCAAATATACTAACTAGATTGTGAAGGTTCCCACGGTAGTCAACATTTACATTAAACTAAGCTTGAGAAGATACGGTATGCATACTAACATTCAGAAGAACAAAAGTTCCGCATGTTTATGCATCTCAATGATTCACCATACTATAACCAATACAAAGCTGTGAGAAGGTGTGGAAATAAAGAAAATCGGTCGATGCTTGTCTGTGCAAAGGGCCTCCCTGCGCACACATTAATTTCCTTAATTTCTTGGCCATGCTTGTTTCTTCTCAATGTTGCGAGCACTTTGAGAATGTTGGAAACTCCAAAGCTAGCTAGCTGCCTCATCTTGCAATTGATGCTGACACATTTGCAGCAAACACATGAGGCAATAGAGATGACTCAACACGAGTCCATATTGTGCAGTTCCCCTGAAATCATCTTCATTGTCCTGAATCTGAAAAGATAGGAAAACAATAGCTATACTTAAACGGTGTTGCAAAACAGTAGCACATATCAATAGCTGGCATGACAAAACATTATCATCTGAACGAAGGGGATACTGACCTGCCTGAGGAAGATTATATATAATTTCATAAGTCCTTGGTTGATTTCCACCTTCGGCTGCACTGCTTGTTTGCTACTCCACACATGATAGGATCGTTCCACACTGCAATCAGCGAGTCAACGTACGAATAATCTTATTTCATCTTGCGGTGGTGATTGTACCTAGTTACGAATGTAGGAATACCAGGACCACCATGAGGTTAGCTGACAATAGCTAGATGCAGCAATATAAGTTTTGTGCCCCACCTTTTGTCTCACAAAGTATGTGTAGTCTGAAATGCCAGGCGTGCAGCGGGCGGTGCCCTCGGTCGGTGCTCCGCTTCAATGGCGGAAGTAGTGAGAGGTCGCGTCGCCCTGACTTGCCATCAATCTGGAGCGGTGGGCTCAGCTGGCACCGGGCGGGAAGGTTTCGATTTTTGATTCAGTTGTTGTGTTGCTGCCGTCCAATATTCGTGTATGGTTGTTTCTAGAATAAAAAAAGGAGGTACTCCTACTTATGTTACTCCCACTATGGCTAGCCTTGCGCTTGGCTCTTCGCCTCTTTCATAAGTCAAACAATAATGGTTTTACTACAGTAGTACTTCTGGCAATCTGATACCAAATGAACTGCTGCACATCCACCGCTTGTAAGCAAAAGTTTCTCCTCGTGCTGAGAGCCACCGTGCACGCGTTGGCGAGGGAGAAGGCATAGTAAGCAAACTTCTCGTCATTCTACGAGTTGACGGGACACAGCGAAGTTATTTAGTATGTACTCTCTCCAAAAAATGGCTGACCATGTCAAGGCTACCATCCCGTGCTCCGTTGTTGAGTATGTGCACTATTCACGTGCCATCGAGGAGAAAAATTATTGCATATCGGAGTAGGTGCCATCGAAGTGCATGACTCACTTATGCACTGCTTAACTTATTATCTCTATTTTCTTGCATGACACGTGCACCTTGATGCTAGATGTCTCGCGTGTTGGCAAAAGGATGAACAAAGCTCACGTAAAAAAAGAGTGGAAGAACATAGATTTCCGACGACTGAGAAGGAGCAAGGAACCTCGTGGTGGAGCGTCTGCAAAGAACCTTGTGCGTTTTCCCCAGTTTTTTGCCGCCTGCCTGCCTATAAACAAATAAAAGAACATGAACTCTTCGCTAACCACTAGAGACGATACATCAGGATGCTAAGTTGAAGATATTTTATTAATTTATATTGATAACCACGCAAGAAGCCACACATGTACAGGACGCATGCAGCCACACATGTACACACGCCAATGCAGTAACTCATGCCGATCCAACTCATGCATAAACACGCACAGCATGGAGCACACAACGCACATACACAACACATGCATGCACACACACTCGGCCGCAGAATGCACGTGAATAACACATGCATGCACACACACTCTGCTGGATGGAGGCGTGCGCCATCTGCGGTGACATCCGGTCCGTTGTGCTACGGTGAAGCTCGCACACAACGGCGCCTACGCATCTCTTGCAGCACCTCTTTGCCGTCATTGCTCAACGACTAGCCGGAGACAAAGACGACCGCAACCTTGGCCTTAGACCTAGCACTGATGAAAAAGCACGCACACTGCACGCACACGAGCACGGATGAAAAGATCCACCAGCCCGTATCGCTTCTCGCTGCTCGCCTCTCTCAATGTGCGGCGGGCTGGCGTTTTTGCCATCTTGAGGTCGGTTAAAACATCACATGTTAGGGACATGTCAAGAGCATTCTAAAAAGATCATTTCACGTCCCGTTTTCAAAAAGAAAAAAATATCCTTTCACATACGAATTTGACAGTATGCTTTGAGCAACTTGCATGTCCTATACTGCTCCTGTTTGGATACTCTAACTTAGCTAGAGGTTAGACTAACTCATGACTAACCCTGAACTAACTGTAGCAAAAGAGGTGTTTCAGAGAAAGGGTTAGATTGACAATAAATGCACTTGATGGAGAGAGAAACGTGATTTTTTAGTGGGCCCAAGGAGGTACTAACTATGGGAAAGGTGAAGTGATGGTTGCTTCGCCCGAGCAACTTATTACTATGGGAATATGGGAGTACCAGCGGATTCAAGGAACATAGAAATGATGGTTGCTTTGTCCGAGCAACTTACTGTGGCGAAGGTGGGGCTCTGTGATTTGACTGCTCATTAGTCATTACTAGTGCGGCGCAACGACCAGGGTGAATCTTTCCCTGCAGTTTTGCACTCAATATTACTGCACAACAGGTGGAGACGGATGAAGGATGTCCCACATGTCGGCGAAACGAAGTTGAGTTGTTTATGGCATTGCTGTAAATCCTTCAGGAATTCTTTATATGTACGCATAATTTTAATGAAATTGTACTGTGATGATATGAAGGTTTCAACTTTGGTTCCCGCAGGAAAAAGGTTTCAACTTAGGATTCATGTGTCCTCATGCCTCGGTATTATCTCGTTACAACATTCCATCAAATACAAATGAAACTACCATGGCTGCTAATGCATCTCAATGGTTAGAAGATCAATGCCAATATTCACATCACAACTAAAGACCAAGTTGTGAGACTGTGTACAAATAAAGAAAAATATATAATTGATCGATGATGTTCGTAGGCATGGGTCTATTTCCTGGGCACAGTGTTCATTGCTTGGCAACTAGTTTCACCCAGCGCTGTAGCCAAAAAGGGGGTGTATGGAGGACACCACAATGCGATCATTTTGTGTAGCTCCACTAAAATCAAGCTGACCATCCCTATTTGCAAAGATATCTAGTCAGTGTGATTACAATAATAGTGGAACTAGATGATGAAACATAACACACACATATAGAAGCCGATCACCTCTGTGATCTCTCTTTAGGACTAACTACTTGTTGGAGAAGATTAGGTAGGAGTTGGATGAGGAGGATAGCAAAACCAATCTCCCTTTCTGCAGTCCCACAGAAATGTAAAAACATTGCCCGTGTGACATTTTGGCAGAACTGCACAAAACACTCTTAATAAAAAAGTGATTTGTGCAGTTCACCAAAAGGTCGCAATAGCAACGAAGTGAAATGGCTAGCCCTGTTTGCAAAAAAAGAGGTAGAAAGGAAATAATTACTGGCGAATAACACGAGTTGAGGACACATACGCCGATAAAAAAGAAGCATATTCCTTGTAATAAGGGAAAGATAGCAGCATGGTGGTTTATCCAAAATGGTTTGAGGACGAGATTGCAAGATGGAAAGTACACCGGCCGAGATACGTTTTAAGAAAACAACTAAAGAAGATCCACATGCAGCAACGTGGGAAGATGGGCAGTGGAGCAAGGCCGAAGGAAGCTGTACCTGAGGGTCATCGGCATGTTACTAGGAGGGCGTCGGCGGCCGGGATCTGCCCATACTGCGGCAGCGAGCAAGTGGCGAAGGCCCTACTGCGTCGGAGCTTGGTCAGAGAGAACGGCGAGTACCGCAAATCGGGACGTGCTGCCTCAACACCATCGAACGGAGAAACCATGGACATCCTCCCTCTCCGCCGGCGTGCATGATGTGGCCGGATCACTGACCAATGGTGAGAGAGAGAGGCCACCGCCGCCTTGTGTGAGATGGTGTGACGAGAGAGAAACCCCGGCAGGCAGGCTCCATTGTATATAGTGGAGCGGATTTTTCCATTTTCCCCACGGCAATTGTTTTATATTCTATACTACGCGCCATTGAGGAGGAATGTATAACTTTACTTAATACAAACGTGTTAAGTCGAACTTTGTTCCGTCTAGGCGTGGTACTCGACCCTCCTTCGAGTAAACAACTGCTACACACGTCAAATTATCACATGGGCTGCCTTTTCATACAGAAACGAACTCCACCATGTACCCGCGCAGGTGTGGCTGGGAACAAGATGTGAGTACGTGCGTCTTGCGTGCACCTCTTCTTTAGGTGCAGGTACGTATGTGGGTGGGTGTGAGAGAGATGGTTTGTGCAAAACCGAGGCAATGTGTGGATGATATCTCAAACAGAAAAACGTAACATATGCAATGTGTGTGAAGTAGAGTCATGGATATATCATATATAGAGGGAGCGATCCACGAGAAGAGAGTGGAGGGATCATCGGCGTGAGATATCGATAGAATAAAAAATAGGGATGAAGTGTGTGGCTACGTGATCGATAAAGAGTGCCATCAAATTTGTGTTTGCCCACGTCAAAGATATAGGGCGGCTGTCCTACTGGAATTTGAGAGGGCAGAGGTGCAGTTTTTCTCTGTGGCATGGATACCTGCCTACAATGTTCGACTATCGATGGGGGGGAGGGGGTAGAGACCTAACTATAGAGAGGTAGATCAACTAGTATATGTGTGGAGAAGGAGAAAGACCTAGCTATGTATAGAGGGAGATCGATCGAACTCCATGGATATGTGTAGGAGAGGAATAAGGTTGGGAGAAAGACAAAGGTAGAGTGTCAGAGGGTTGGTGGTGGAGTGGCGTCTCACAAATGGTGGGAGAGGCATGCTAGACAAACGGAGGGTACAAGTGCAATATCAATAAGAGAGGGCGGGGATGTCTGTCTTTCTATGCACGTGCGTGTGAGAGACGGGTCGGGAGGTATGCAAGGATTATGAGGGTAGACGATATGGTTGTGGCAAGCATACGCAACTACATAGGAAGATCAACTATTGTGTGTCCGAGAAAGGGAGAGACATAACTAGTGAGGTAAGTCAATCGGTGCATGGGGAAAAGAATTATAGTCGACCTAGCTATATATAGGGAGATAAGTATGTATACATGCATGCATGTGTTAGAAGCAAATAAGGTCCGGAGAGACAGACAGGAGGATAGGGGTGCGGCTAGGAGGTGGTGCGAGAGGCCTACTATGTTGAGGGGGGAGGAGTGTGCGACTATGAGATCGATGAAAAGATGGGCGGGAGTGTGCACCAGCATGGAACCGTATTGGACATAGGGGGCATGGACGGTGATAAGAGAAGAGGGGAAGTATGTGTTTGTGGTAGGCACACTTGGCTAGAGAGGTATATCGATTCGTGCGTGCCGGAAAGAAGGAGTCGAGGGGCCTACACACACCGCGGGTGAACGACCTAAAGAGAAATAACGAACGTGCGCGATGGAGGGGACGCTGAGGGAGGGTGAGAGGGGGCGGGTGTGTGCATGCATGATAGAAAATTAGCACTAGCTAGCTACAAAGAGAAGAGGGTCGTGAAGGTGTTAAAGACGAACATAGATCATAATTCATTATAAAAAATGGATACGGATACTTGGATAAGATATCATAATGTAGAACATTGATTATAATTTGGGCTAATGTGTGGCTTTTGCAGCTCAGGGCTAAATACTTGTCATAATGTAGGGGGCGGGGCACTATACTTTGTGTGATAAACACGGTGTATGTATGGAACATGGTTTAGATTATGAATATATAGTTAGTACATCAAATGTACTATTATTTGGAATCAACATCAAGTGTATTCAAAAGATTGAATTCGAGTTCATATAGTACACATAGTTCATATCTATCTCTATAGTAATCATGTGGTGTGTTGTTAAGGTAATACATGAATGATGGTTGAAGTTGGAAACAATCATGATTGTAGATTCTTATTGAAATAGAGAAACGAATTCAAATTCAGTTTGAATTGCAGTGGTAGTATAAACATTTGGAATGCACTGAAATGTTGGTATGAGTAGGTTACATGCATTATACAACTAGTGAAAAAATTTAATTGGACATAAAATGGATTCATACTCTCTTTGTGTAGCTTTGAATAGCATTTGTATAGTAAAGCGAGACAAGACTCTCTCTTTGTGTGGTGTGAATAGTTTTATTTTTTCGTTTTTTCATTGAGGGAAGTGCGAATTGATTTTGTACGTACAAGTACAATATTACACGTTAGGCTTGTCCCTAAAATTCAACCCGTGCCTTGTTATATCCCGAAAATTCTGATATCGTGCTCCCAAAACTGGGGCCTTCACAATCCGCACCTTGCGATCCCGAAATTACAACGCGCGCGAAAACTCCCTCAAGCTGCCAAATCCCGACACGCGAAATCCCCCTTCTAACCCTGAGCCAAAAGGGCCGCTAGTTCAAATCGGTGGGGGTACTTTTGTAACAAGCACTACATTTTGGATAAGCGCGTACCTAAGTCATGGTTCCCCCTCCCATCGCCTCCCTTTCGCCATTCGAAATCCCAGGCTGCCATAACTTCTCCGCTCCAGCCGCGAAACCCCACCCTCCTCCGTCCCCCACCTCACCGCTGCCCAGATGGAGCCTCTTCCCCAGTGACGTAGTCCACCGTAACAGCTCGACGTCCCTCATCTGCCTCCCCAGATGAGGATACGTCGTCCCTCCCGTCGTCCCGCCGGATCAGCCACCCCGTCCTCCACCTCCAAGGAGCTGCTCTGACGATCGCCTCGTCTATCGCGGCTGCTCCATCCCCACAACGCCGCCTTAACCTGCTCCAGCTGAACCGTAGCATCCTCACCGACACCTCGGACGAAGCCGAGGCCTACTCGGCGCCACCAAAGAGATTGTGCACTCATCACATCCAACTTTCTCCTTAACTTGACCTCCCAGCGCCGACGGTGCTCCATCCCGCACCCCGTTGGAGCGGCTACCTCGAAGACGGCGCCGAGGGCGAGATGTCCACGACGGCTCTCCCCAGTGCAAGGCCCCTTCAGCGGCGGCGTCCATACCAGCCGGATCTGCTGCTGCTGCTCCAGCTGACGCTCGGTCGCTCGCGCTGCTGCTGCTGCCCAGGCTCTCGCTCACTTGCTTGCGCTGCTGCTGCTGCTCCGGCTCTCGCTCGCTCGCGCTGCTGCTCCCCCCTCACCCGTGCTGCTACTCTGCTCCGATCTAGTTACACTTCAGTCGACTGAATCGACTTTTGGGTCAGTCGATTTTCAGGGGGTGGTGGGTCTCGCCGGAGTTAAGGAAGAACCACCCGCAATGGGGAGGGGGGCTCGCCGGAGAGGTACCCCACTATCTATCCTAGGGTTCTGGGTGGGGTGCTGCTCGTCGGCGGTGGGGGCGCGATGGTGCGGCGGTGGCATGGGGATCGTCAGGGGGGCTAGAGGGCTAGCCGGGGCGGCAGTGGACCGACCGTGGGGAGTTGTTTCGGGGCGGCGAGGGGGCGGTGGACCGGCGGTGGGGAGCTGTTTCGAGGCGGCAAGGCGGCGGTGGGGAGTTGTTTCGGGGCGGCGAGGCGGCATGGGGTTCGACCGGTGGTGGCTGGGAGCTCATGGGGGTGCAGGTTGAAGATGAACTGCAGGCCGTCCCTAAACTATCCCATGTGAAGTGCCTCTCTGCTACCATTGCATTCAGTTTCGACAGTAACATTCAGATTCCACAGTAGATTTCAGTTTCGATAGTTAAGTTCAGAGTCAACAGTTTTTACCTCATCTATTATAGTCAGGTGGCCTTTGGTGATGTAAATTTTACATCTATCACTTTCTGGTAATGCAGTATACATCATCTATTGGAGATGCTATTAGAATCCCACTTGAGATTAACGATGTCTGTCTTGTGCTGCTTTAGCCTTGATGTCTTACGGATCACCGGAGCTGCTCCAAGGACGGAACGATCCATCACAACAGAGCAGTGCCCTGGACACCATCTACAGATTCCTCAGATCTTCCTCCGCAGCTCCGACAGCCACCTCTGCCTCAACTTCTTTAGCGACCAACCCAGTGATGCTGAGGTTGTACACGGCTACAGCAAAGAGGTTTTACACTTGTTGCATCACTTATTACTCTACATTCATGTCGAACCATTAGGGATATTGTAGTTCAATGGAAAAACATAGCAATAGGAAATTTTCCTATGGCACTCTACTATTCAATTATTCATGCATTTTGTTGAAAGGAATGGAGCAAAACATCCATCCGGACCTACTTTTCAAAATCCTATGCATGAAAACAAGACCAAGTGCATTAGTGGAAGAATAACATTCTAACTGTACACGCTTTCATATGGTTTCACTTTATTTTGGCCATGTTTCTTTCCATTCCTCTGCTCCTCCTTTTCCTGTGAACCAGACACCCAAGTTGGCAGAAATCCTGTGTTCACAAATGCTCTGTTTCCCATGTGCATTCCTATCCTATTCCAGTGCTTTCCTCCTATCCCTGCGTTTTTGGAATCATGCAAGCCAAATGAGCCCTTACAAAATTACTTCAGTTACAGGTAGGTGTCGAAGAAAATTTTGTGTGGTTTGTCCTGCTCCTGCCGCGATGTCATCCACCTCACCTGAGCTGCTCCATCGACAAAAGCGTCCACCAAACCAGACATCACGACTCCTGAACATCTTTCGCCGCCTCAAATCTGCGTCCCTGCCACCGGCACCCACCGCAATGGCATCACCATCATCGACTCAGTAGATGAACCTAAGGAGTACACGGGTCCACAAGAGAGGTAGCACTCTTTTGTTTCTGCTCATGTTATGCATTGCTTAATATTACCTGCTACTTTAATGTCCTGTTCACCTCTTAGACTCCAAGTCATGTCCAAATTGATGTTCAAACTTGAGTTCTAAAATAGTTGTGGGGCACATGTCGAGGCAGCAATGAATAGTATCTCTATCTAATATCTGGTTCACCTAGGGTATGCCTATGCTGTTCATCTTGGGTGGGAAACAAATAGTAAAGCAATCATCATCTGTTTTTATTAAATTAAAGCAATCATCAACCTGCTATCATTATTTTTGGATCCATCCACTGGTTGTTACCATTACTCTAGATTTCGGCATGCTCTCCTTACATAATCTCACTATATTTTTGTATGCATGTCAGATATTGTACACAGTCATGCTGAACATGTAGAGACAAAGAGAAGAGTTTTGCGCGGCAATACAATGTCATGCAAACATCGCTCCATGGTGGGTTCAATGGCAAACCCTCCCCCTCTCCAGATTGTAATCCAGAGGAAGATATTTGTTCTGAGGAGGATTCAGACGCAGCTGACCACTCCTATTTACCCCCAAGGTGTTTGCTCTAACTTGGCATGATGATGTTAGTCATATCATGCATATGTTGCCTTGCAGTGCCTAGTTTCGACATCATATATGTCATATGCTTAGTTTACACATGTTCTGTAATGCCACCTATTTAGTTTCAATATAATATATGAGAATTATGCAGTCTCATGTCTTTTAGCCATCCATAATATATGTGAAATGTGCAATGCCATCCTGTTTAACCAGGCATCATATTTGAATGATACCTAGCCCATCCTTTTCTTAATTAAATTTCCATTTGTCGACAATGTTTGTACATTAAACTACTCTTCATGTGAATCATCCATTTGATTGGGTGATGGAAAAATCTGGAGTGAAAACAAGGCCTTTAGAGAAGACAGTGCTACCTATCGAAGAAGATATCTTGCTGGGTCCTGATATCTCCTCAGAGATGGATTCAGAGACAGATGATCAGTCTTATTCCCCCACCGAGGTGTATGCTCTAACTTGGCACAGTTCTACTTCTCATATCGTTCATATGGTGCCTTGCATTGCATAGTTTAGACATCATATACACAATATTCAACACCATGTTCTTAGTTCAGACATCATATGTGAATGCCCTCCACTTAGCACACAAATCACATATGTGAATTCAATCATGCGATCATGGTCACTTAGATAACATGTATGTGAATTATGTCATGCGATCCTGTTTAGTTAGTCATCATATCTTTGAATTATGTTATGCTATGCTATCCAGTTTAGATAGACATCATATATGTGAAATTATGTCATGCTATTCATTTTAGCTAAACAATATACATGTTAATTACTTAATGCCCTCTTTTTTCCACATTATCTATTGCATCTGTCTCTCATACAATGTCTGTACATTCAATTATGTTTCTTTTTTATCAACTATTTGAATTGGAGCGGGTGATGGCAGTATCTAGCGGAGTAAAAACACAGTCTTCAAATAAAACAGTGCTACCTCTTGGTGGAGATGGCACCCTGGTTGTACATGCACGAGAACTAGCCCTACCACACATAACCCAGACTCTCGCAAATTTTACCCCTACTGCGATGGATAGAGAACCAGCTTCTCCAAATCTAACGCCAATCCCAGTAGATAGTAACCCAGTTCCTATTGACACAGCACCATCTCCACCACAGAGCTCCCAAACAAGAGCAGTTAGTAAGGTAGCTCCATTGCCCGAAGCGCCACTACTACCACGGCGAACCCCAACTCCACCAGTTAGTACACCTATTCATGTGGAGGAAGCACAACCAACCATTCATAGTTTAGCATCTATCCAATTTGATGTTGTTAAATCCTATGTGCGTATCTTCCCATCATGGAAATATTATATTGAAGATGAAGGAAAATGCCAGTTGCAGGTGTTTGTCTAGGAGTTATGTGTAAGTAATGTTATTCTTGGCAATTAATTTGCTTTGTCCCATACATTCTACCTCCATGATGGTTATAATACAACAAATTTTCCCATTTTTCTGTATAGAGAATGACCGATTTGGAAACTTGGGATGAGGTAACCTGTGCTAATACCTCTGCTATCTTCAAGAATGCTTGGTGGCAGTATCGGAGTTACCTGAAGAAAACATACTTCACTGGCAAAGAAACTCATCGAATTCCCTTACGTTCTCCCGAGACAAATTTACTGGACGATGACTGGGAACGCCTAGTTCTTTACTGGTCCCGAACCAAGAGTGTGGTAAGGTCTATGAGCTCATTTTATTTTAAGTACTATATGCTTGAGTCTTACTGTAATCTGTTCATGTAGAACAAGTTCTTAAACCTGAAGAATAATTGTTCTCATTTAAGATTCCATTGCTATCGTTCATACTGCTTTGCTCTTGTATCATTGTATTTACTCATACAAACTTATTTTTAAATTGAACTATCCAATGGAAACTCCAATGGCACAACAGGTATGTTTACGCATGTTTCTTTAACAGGTTTGCTCTTATAAATAGCTATGTTAATATCAATTTCAATTGTGTATACAGGTTGACTTCTCATATCATGCACAATACTAGCATCATAAAAGGGCCAATAGTGTTGTTCTACATGTAGACCCGTGGTACCCATTTGAAATCTTGTTGTGTCGTTTAGCTTCCCACGCTTTGTATTCTTTCAGTGCTGCTTTCTCTTGAACTGATATGATTTGAACCGTGTCTCTATTTTGATTTGGCAAGACAATGCTGTGACCAAAGGACATAGATATATGTTAGTTTTATGCTTTTATAATGTACTACTTGGCAATAGAAGACTTGGTAGTTTAATCTTGTCCACCTTACTAATGAACTGGTTCACCGAAATGAGTTTCATATACTAGTACATGCTAAACCTGTTATGTGTCTGCTTGTTTCTTCTTTTAGAATGATGACAGAATATTAGGGAAGAGTACCTTATTAAGCAATGATAAAGGAAGTAATGCAGATAAGGTTCAGGATCATGAGACATCCTTGTTGGTCTCCAACAAAGCTCATAAAACAGCTAAGGAAAACTATCTTGAAGACAGTGAGGCAACCCCAAAGTCTTGTCTTGGTTTACTGTTAGAGTTACATGCCACTACGGCTTGCACAAGCTATTCAAACTCACTGTCCGAATCAGTTCGGTTTCTTGAGTCTCAACTACAAGCTGAAAGACATCTATCAACTGTGCTATGACAAGAAGCGGAAGGACTGCGGAAGTCCCTGGAGCATTCAGATGCATACTTTCTGGTGCAACACCAAGCGTTGGAGGATTTTAGCGCCAAACAGGACAAAGCTAATAAGCTTGCTAACTTATTGCCAGCATGGTGGATACCCAGGATAACGGTTCCTGAGCTCTTCTGAAGTTGTTTCAGTTATGGACTTGTTTTGCTGCTGCGTTTATTTGTACTGGTGGCCAATTTTGACGGCCAGTGTATGTAATATGCTGCTTTGTTCCCTATATTTGCACTGGTGGTGAACTTTGATGCCTAGTGGATGTAATATGTGTAATAGATGTAATAGGCTAGGGTTAGTTGCTTGCTTATTTATTTCCTTATTGTCTTGTTTAGTTGTTTGCTTGTAGTAACTGCAGTTCTTTTTCCGTGTTTCATTAATGGCCACAATAACCTAGTTTTGGTAACTAGGCCACAATAATCATGGCAACACACAGACTGTTGTAACCATGGGCCTCCTGTGGGCCGTAGGATCCGTGGGACTTCTATGAGCCGTAGGATCCATGGGCCTTTTACGGGCCGTAGGATCCATGGACTTTCTACGGGCCGTATGATCCATAGGCCTTCTACGGGCCATAGGATCCATTGGTCTTCTACGGGCCATAGGATCCATGGGCCTTCTACGGGGCGTATAATCATTTTGCCAAACATGGGGCGTACTATTCGTGGACCATTACGGGCCGTTAATAGGCCATATTTGATAACGCTATGAAAATGGCCCAACGGGTTAATGGGCCACAAACGGGCCGAATGTAACCACGGGTTGTATTTGGCCCACAAAGGAACATGCCAGTAACGGACCGTATCTAACCGAATTCTAGAAATGAGCCCAAGAATAAATGGGCCCTTAGAAGGCCGAAAGTTAATACGGGATGGAAACGGCCGACGGAATAACGGGCCTTTAAGGGTATAAAGCGATACACTGTTGATTATGGGGCTAGTTTCATCTCAGGCCTTTAATGGGCCGAGAGTTACAAAGGGCCTCATATGGGCCGAAAGACATCATGGGACATACATGGGCCGGAAGTTAAACAGCCTGGAATCATATTGGACGGCCCAGATGAAGCTACTGGGCTTAATTCCGATAGGCCGTAACGGGCCGGTAGTAAGCGGGCCGTAAATGGGCTATATACGAATAGGCCGTTCACAGGCTTTCCGTGGGCCAGCCCGTTACCTTTTGACCAAGTCAAACGGGCCGGCCTTTTCACTGGAATGGTCCTCTATTGGGTCGTGCAACGTGTCGACGTATCATAGGCACCTCCTGTCCAATGAGTGGATGACATCTGTCCGAATGTTGAGCCGACGCGTGTTTCCTCTGGCCAATGAGAATTTACACGTCGAAAATTCCCATTGGTCTGGGCTGTTAACGGGTTATCGGATCCAAAACTGGGCCCAATAGCTTAACGGCGTCCCGTTATGGTGTATGCCACGTGTCGATCACCCTTGACAAAAGCACTTCCATGACGCGCGATTTATCCTCATGGAAGTGGACACTTCCATGATAATAATTTTGGTAATGTCATGGAACACTTCTACGACGGCACAGGTATGACTATCTTGATTCTGTCATAAATTTGTCATGGATGTAGATGCATGACAGAAAACGTGACGTACTATGATAAACACGTATCATCACGGAAGTGTATTTTTTTGTAGTGATAGTGATAGAAGAAACAACTAGCAAGCAAATATAGAAGTGATATCAGGGGTAATGATCATCTCGCCTGCAATGTTTTCAGACGTGTCGAAAGCTTGCTCCTCATGAACGTACTCGACAGGGTCCTCTTACTCAAACTCGTCTCTTGGAACTACCCAAAGAAAACATAAGCATATAATAAACAACCACTCATGGCATGTTCTACATGCAATACTAACGAGGATGCATAACAAGAACGGTATGCACGGAGTTAGAGATCTATCGGAACGAAAGGGATAGACAACGAGAAGGAAACAGTGGAGTCATGAAAGATATGGGCAGAATCTCAGTGACCCAAGCATGCCACTGGAAATATTGAAAGATTTTGAATGAAATCGATATGAAGATCACCGGAAACGGATGCACGGTTTGCAAATGATGAGCCAAACAAGATGTAATGCAATAGCCAAACAAGATGCAATGCAATATATTGAAAACAGTAGCATGGCAACTTAGATGCGAAGTTTAAATATGCTACAGTACCCAAACATGGAAACAAAAGACATGGTATGAAGTACAGGTGAATCTCTACAGTTCATGAACACTGAGCTACTTCTAGAGCTCACTAGAAGAAGTCTAAAACAGCATGGCAAAAATGCAAAAGATAACAGTTTAACAGACTACATGTAACGGGGACACATCATGGCAACCTTGAGCATGGCATGCTAGCCCTAAATGTACTTAACAAAACTCCCTTACTGAACTTGTTCCAAAGAACTAAGAAAAGATGATAGCATCAATGCAAACATGGCAAGTGATATGAATAGGTTTCAGACTTAGAAGAATTACATGGCATGGCAGAAACAAATTCATGATATCATGTTTACAAGCTTGTGGCACTCATCACAGTGCACTATATGGCATGAAATAAATTCTAGCATGAAGTAGGCATGATGAAGAGCATGTGCATGTGTAAAACTACCCCATAGCATATTTGCATAAATATACACATAAAAGACAAAGCAACAACATGATCCAAAATGGAATGGGTGCAAACTTCCTCAAATGAATAAACTAATGCCACCACTGGATTGGTGGTATTTTTCTACCCCAAAAACATATATAATATGCCTAGGTTGGAGTAGAAAAATCCCCACAAATATGAAAAATCATAACCTGCCTAAAATGGAATCTCACAGAAATGGCATTTTCCTAATTTGGAAATGTCCAGAAATGGACTTGCTCGATTTGGAATCTGGGCCCTTTCCATAAATGGAATGAGCTGAAAATAAATCAAAGGGAAAGAAAAACTGAGGGGAGAGGGGGATGACAGGTGGGGTCCTGGTCCCCTGAGTGGCTGAGCAGTGGCTCCCACAGAGCCCACATGGCGGATTACATAGGCGTGCTCGAGAACGGGAAAAATAGAGGAGGGTGCCGGCGGATGGACAGAGCATAGCGAAGGCCTCTCCGGAGTAGCTTCGGTGACCTAACGGAGCAGCAGATGGGCGCTACGGGATCTCCCGACGATCCCACACTCATACGTGCATCGTACGGCACCAGATGACGATGGAATCATACAGCACCGGAGGGGCGGAGGACGACGGGGAGCACGTCGGCGATGAAGCCATGCGCTCCAGTGCGCTCGGGATGAGGTTCTAGCGGCGGATCTGGTGGCTCCCTCACCTGGCGGCGGCGAGAGGGAAGAGGGAACCCTAGAGAGGCGGGGAGACGTGGAGAGGGGGTTTAAAAGGGGCCAGGGTGGCAGGTGGAGAACGCCGTCATCGCGGGCACAACCATGTGCGCGAGCGGCTGGAGGTGGATGAAATGGTGGGTGGCGGGTCGCCTGTAGCAAGAGACCGACAGGTGGGGCCGCGGACGACACATGGGCGTACGGGCACATGGGTAGGGAGGTGGCTGGGTGAGAAAAGCTGGGGAAGCGACGTGCGGGCAGGCTGGCGCGCGTGCTGGTGGGCTGCGGGGCTGGGCTGGATGGGTTGTGGCTCGCCTAGAGCTGTGCTGCTGCTGCTGGGCTGCTCTGCGGCTGCTGCACTTTTCTGTTCCTTTTTTCGTCCGACAGAAAACAAATGGAAATGTGCAGGTGAAAAGGAGAGGTGTATGAGAGATATGAGAATATCCTCATGACCTTGGAATTACCCACTATTTGATAAAATTGATTTGGGCATTTAGAGGTAGAAAAATAATGCAAGTTTGAATTTAGTTCAAACTTGGGTCATTTTTGAACCTGTCCAAAACAACTTAGATAAAGCTGAAATTTGGCAGAGAGGTCTTGGGCATGGTGCTAGAATTTTGGGGAAAAGTTGGGCATTAATGGAGGAGTGAAAATGGCACTTTCCAAAAGAAAGAAAGAGAAGGAGAGGTGGTGATGCATGGAGGGGGAAAATGATGATGCTTGGATCCCTAAGGAAAATGACACAATGCCATAAGCTAGAATATGAAGATTCACATGATGATGAGAATATGCTAAATGACACCAAGCACAATGCAACATATGATGAGGCCATGATGCAATAATTGATGGCAAAAAGAAATATGCCAAGAAAAGATAATACAATGCAATATGAAACAAGGCAAAACCCCAAAATAAAACCAATAAGGAGGAAACCACTTGGAATTGATCATGACAAGGTTGGATACATTGCCAAATATGGAAGTTTTATCACTAGGGTGTTACAACTCTCCTCCACTACAAGAGGATCTTGTCCTGAGATCTAGGTCTGAAAGAACTCCGGATATTCAGAACGGTGGTGATCCTTGCGCTCCGAAGTAGCTTCTAGGTCGGAATGGTGAGACCACTTAACTTTGAGGAACTTGATTGACTTGTTGCGAGTTTTGTGCTCAGTTTCTTCAATAATGGCAACGGGATGCTCATGATAAGACAAGTCTTCTTGGAGGTCAATCTCTTCGAAGTTGATAGTACGCTCGGGCGTCTTGAAGCACTTGCGAAGTTGTGACACGTGAAACACATCGTGCACATTTGAGAAGTTGGACGGGAGCTCAAGTTGATAGGCTAGGTCACCTTTTTTTCCAATGATCTTGAAAGGACCCACATATCTAGGGGCAAGCTTCCCTTTGACACCGAAGCATTGAGTGCCTTTCATTGGAGAGACTCGGAGATAGACATGGTCTCTGATTTCGAAAGCCAAGTCATGGTGCTTGCTATCATAGTAAGTCTTCTAGCGCGATTACGCGGCTTTGAGATTTTCATGGATGACTTTACACATTTCTTCAGCTTCTGTGATCAAGTCATTTCCAAGAAGTTGGCATTCACAAGTCTCAGACCAGTTGAGAGGAGTACGACACTTTCTGCCATATAGGATTTAGAAAGCGGCCTTGCCCGAACTTGCTTGGTAGCTGTTGTTGTAGGAGAACTCGGCATATGTGAGGCAATCTTCCCACTTCATACCGAAAGAGATGACACAAGCTCTGAGCATGTCTTCAAGGATTTTATTGACTCTCTTGACATGGCCACTTGTTTGAGGATGAAAGGTCATGCTGAAACAAATGGGGCCTTCTAGAAGGAGTCCCAGAACTTGGATGTGAAAATGCTTCTGTGGTCTGAGGAGATCAGTTGAGGAATCCCGTGCAACGAGACAATTCTGGAGGTGTATAGCTCTACCAACTGAGCTGCTGTGATATATTCTTTCACTGGAAGGAAATGAGCCACTTTTGTAAGCTTGTCAATGACAACGAACATAGCATCATTCCCATGCTTCGACTTGGGAAAGCCAGTGACAAAGTCCATTTCGATATGGTCAAACTTCCATTCTGGAATAGCAAGAGGTTGGAGGAGACCAGCTGGTTGTTGATGTTCTTCTTTCACCCTTCGACAGACATCACATTCATTCACGAATAGAGAAATCTCTCACTTCATTTGAGTCCACCAATATGATTGCTTGAGGTCATGGTATATCTTCGAACTGCCTGGGTGGATGGAAAGAAGAGAATTGTGCGCTTCATTTATTATGACCTTCCTTAGATCACCCTTAGGAACCACTAGCCAGTCCTAAAAGAATAAGGTGTCCTTGTCATCAATGCGATAGCACTTGTATTTGGGTAAGCCCTCGGCAACACCATGTCTCACCTTCTTCACCATGGTATCAAGGAGTTGTGGCTCACGAATCTGGTCTTCCAGTTGGAGTGACTTGAAGGTTGGCAAGAAAACCTTGAGGAACAACTTGGAGGTTGAGCTTGCGAAAAACTTCACAAAGACCAGGTTGGAATGGTTTGAGAATTAAGTTGTTGCAATAAGACCTTCTGCTCAACGCATCTGCATTCATATTGGCCTTGCCTGGAGTGTATTCAATGCTTGGATTGTACTCTTGAATCGTTTCAACCCATCGAGTTTTCCTGAGGTTGAGGTTGGGCTAAGTGAAGATATACTTGAGGCTCTTGTGATCAGTGAAAATGTCCACTTGCCTACCCAACAAAAGATGTCTCCACGTGATTAATGCATGGACAACTGCCGCCAACTCAAGATCATGAGTGGGGTAGTTCCTCTCATTTGGCTTCAACTGCTGAGAAGTATAGGCCACAACTTTCTTCTCTTGCATTAAGACTACACCGAGACATTGCAACGAAGCATCATAGAAAAATTGGTAGGGCTTGGACTCATCGGGAGGAGTAAGGACAGGAGCTGTGACGAGTTTCTCTTTGAGAGTATTGAATGCAATGTGACACTCAAGATTCTAGGAGTACTTGACATCCTTCTAGAGGATGTTGGAAAGAGGATTTGCAATTTTTGAAAAGTTTTCCACAAACCTTCTGCAATAGCTTGCATGCCCAAGGAAACTGTGGAGCTGCTTGACGTTCTGAGGAGGCTCCCAGTTCACAATTGCAGAAAGCTTCTTCGGATTAATAGAAATGCCCTTGGAGGAGATGATGTGACCAAGGTAAAGAACTTCATCAAGGCAAAACTCAAATTTGGAGAACTTTGCATAGAATTGATACTCTCTGAGCTTGTCGAGCACCAATCGCAAATGCTTGGCATGATCCTTTTTATTCTTGGAGAAAACCGGGATATCGTCGAGATACAGCAGGACGAATTCATTGGTGTAGCAGTTGAAGTTGAAATTCATCATACGAGAGAATGTTGGAGGGGCATTCGCAACCCCGAAAGACATGACAGTATATTAATAAGAACCAAAGCTTGTTCTGAGTGCTGTCTTTGGGATATCTTCTACACGAATGTGAATCTTGTGATACCCCATATGGAGGTCAAGCTTGGAAAACACCTTTGCACCTTTGAGTTGCTCGACTAACTCATTGATATTGGGAAGTGGGTATTTATTCTTGATTGTCTTCTAGTTCAATGGGCGGTAACCGACGCACAGTCGTTTCGTGCCATCCTTCTTCTGGACAAAAAGAACACCATATCCCCAAGGAGAATAACTTGGTCTAATCAGACCCAGACGTTCTTGTTCATCGAGCTGTTTCTTCAATTCTTTCAGCTCTTTTGCCCCAAGCTTGTATGGGCGCTTGCAAATGGGTTTTGTATCGGGCTCAAGATCAATAACGAACTTGACTGGACGATGAGGAGGCATACCCGGAAGCTCTTCACGAAACACATCTTGATACTCACAAACAACTAGAATCTA
The DNA here is from genome assembly GCF_003073215.2 of Triticum urartu. Classification (NCBI taxonomy): domain Eukaryota; kingdom Viridiplantae; phylum Streptophyta; class Magnoliopsida; order Poales; family Poaceae; genus Triticum; species Triticum urartu. The sequence continues at coordinate 225,999,283 of NC_053025.1, forward strand.
AGAAATAGCGTCGATCTCGCCTTTCTCATTGAGAGAGAACAACCGAATGGTTTCATCTCGAGCGGCAAAGATGATCACATCTTCAGAAGGATGTGTCAGTTTAATCTCCTTGGTAGCACAATCAAGAAAGGCCTTGTGCTCAGGAAGCCAATCCATGCCGTGAATGAGATCAATATCGAAATCGCCGAGTACAATTGGGGAAGCCAGAAATTTATAATTGCCCATCTTGATGCGAACATCAGGAATCACTGAGTTGGAGCTCATTAACCCACCTGGAGAAAGAATACGCAAAGGTTTATCCAGATACGACCAAGAGAAATCATGCTTTGCAAAGAACGATCTAGACATGAAACAACGCGATGCACTAGAATCAAATAAAACTCTAGCAGGAATAGAGTTAACTGGAAGTGTACCCATGATGACATCAGTAGATTCCTCCGCTTAAGCTGCATTCAACATGTTCACCTTTGCATGCTTTGGATTGTGCTTGCCAACTGCATTGCTTGCCGACCTGACCGGAGGAGGAGGTGGAAGGCGCCTCTAGGTGCACTTGTTGGAGTAATGCCCTTTCAAACCACACTTGTGACAAGTGATCTCTGAAAGTGGACGAAAAGGTGGAGGAGGAGGAATACCTGTCCTCGGAGCCTGAGACTGAGACTTGTTGTGATAGCTTCGGTTGGGTCGGTGGGAAGATCCACGACCACCCGAGTGCTTCTGCTGGTAGGGCTGACGAAACAGAGGAGCTGGAGGAAGTCAGAACATTTGTTGCTTAGCTGCCACTTGAGAGGAAGAGGAATACTGGACTGCATCCCTGAGTTTCTTTGAAGCGTCACACTTGAGTTGGGCAGCTTTTGCTTGAGCGCCGTGTTATAGAACTGATTGAACTGAGTGGGCTCAAGAAGAACGAGAGCTAACTACAGATCCTCTCTGAGGCCACCCCTGAAGTGTTAGATCATGCTCTTTTCATCTGGAACCTCTTGCCTTATGAAGCGAGCAAGATTCTGAAACTTGACATTGTATTGATACACAGACATGGTTCCTTGCTTGAGATTGCGGAATTCCTCATGCTTGCTCTCGTCAACACTTGTTGGAATGTGATGAGCTCGAAAGTCCCGGCAGTAGTTAGTCCAAGTAATCACTTGACCCCCTCTAGAGTCTTTGTACTGTTGATACCAATCTGCTGTTTGGTCCTTGAGCTGAAAAGAAGCGAACTTCATGTAGTCCTCAGGCCTGACATTACTGCATTCAAAATGCTTGTCGATGTCCACGAGCCAATCATCAGCATCCATGGCCTCAACACAAGCGCTGAAAGACTTTGGCTAAATTTCAAGAAACTAGTTGAGGGTAGCAAACTGAGGCTGATTGTTGTTGCCTTGGCCTTGGTTCCCTTGGTTGCCTTGTTATTGATTCACTCTTCCATGAGCTGAATCAGCATCTGGGTGTTGGCATTGGTGGCCGCCATCAAAGCTTGCCATGCCTCCGGAGGCGGAGAGGGTGGCGGAGAGTTCGACTCCTCTCCATCGGTACGTTCCGGATGTAGACGCGTTGGGGGAGCCATCCTGAAGAAGGTGGCATCCGTTAAAACCATGATAGACAAGCTGAATCAACAAATAGATATGTGCAAATAAGTCTTCATAATAAGCATCCGAACAGATATTGAACGAATGCATTCCAAAGTTAACATTACACGACCATTAGGGTGAGAAGCCACTTAGACAATGGTTGATGAATGAAACAACAAGGTACGACTGGAACAAATAAATGGTAAGGATCACCCAATCACATACCAATTATCTATCAGAAGAATAACTAAGAGCTACTTGAATTCCCACCTATTAACTCCCGGAACTTTCTGGTTATGCAATCTGGTATTGGGGATACAGGGAGGCACAATATATATCACGCAACTAACTAGCCCTACGCTCAACTATATCCATCCGTCAACACATAACCAAGAAAACTATGGAAATCGTGTACCTCGACCATTGAAAAGCATCCGCTATACTAGTTGTGGCAATACTCCTGAACTCCCTCCCCAGTACTAGGTGGCATCGAGGTTATCTCACCACTAACTACATAGAAGAGATTTTTGATGTCAGTGAGCTCAGGTATACCGGAACTGCAACGATAAAATTGTGACGACAACACCTCAAAGCTCAACTACCCGGGACACTTCCACAACCCCTAAATGTTAGGAGGCACCAAGAACAATGTTCTCGTCACAACAATATCGGAACGATGCCAAGATACCGGCGTGATCCTAAATTTTTTTAGTGAAAATGAGGAGAGGGAAGTCAAAACATCTATGTCAGGAGCCCTCAGCAGAGCGACGAAGGGATTGAGGAGTAAAAAGAATCCTACTCTCTGATATATATATATATTCCTAACACTCCAAAATTGTTTTGTTCTAGACTCAACAACGTCAGCAGTTCGATCAAGCAGGGGCTCCTAAGTCAGGATGGCTCTGATTACCAACTTGTAACGCCCAATATGCGACTATACTCCATACGTGTCGAGGCACGACTTGGGGCATAAGCACACATTGGTATGGTCGCAAGAGTGGTTGTATCTTTGCTCATCTCATGTACTGAATAGATAGAATACGAGCTTTGGCTTACAATCGCCACAATGTCACACAATAACATCAAGTTATACAATCATTCAAGATGAACACAAAGTCTGACTACGGACGAAGTCAAACGAATAAAAGACAACCACCCAAGCTAAGTCCCGATCGACCCTACTGGGCACCACTACTGATCATCCGGAAAGGAAACATAGTAATGCCCAAGGTCTTCATCGAACTCCCACTTGAGTTCAGTGGCATCACCTGCATTAGTCTCATCGGCACCTGCAACTGTGTTTGTAGTATAGTGTGAGCCATGGGGACTCAACAATTCTATTACCCACGTTGTCAAGACTATCAAAGCTTAAAGGCAAGGTATGGATATAAGGTGGAGTTGCAGCAAGCACTAAGCATTGTATGGTGGCTAGCTTACGCATACAAGAATAAGATGAGAAACTATGCAACGGTCGTAATCTAGTAATGATCAAGAAGTGAACCTAGACTACTTACGTTCAAACATAACCCCACCATGCTCTCTTCCCGAACCTCGTCGAAAAGAGACCATCACGGTTATACACGTGGTTGCTATATTTTAAAGAGTTTGGTTTCAAGTTCACTACAACCGCATATTAAAAACTCCCATCTGCCACATAACTGCGGGCACGACTCTCGAAAACTTAAACCCTGCAGAGGTGTCCCAACTTAGCCCATGACAAGCTAACGATCCACGGAGACAATCCTCCATTGCAGGATCCTCCCTTCAGACTCAGAATCCCAGTGCACAAGACATTTTGACAATTGTAAAACAAAACCAACAAGACCTCACGACGTGCTGACACCCTGATAGTAGTCGCGCGTATCTCATCTCAGGCCACGGCGGATGAGCGACGCATACAGGTGCCAAAATAATCCAGGTTGCCCTGGGGCGGCCCTACATAGTGCTCTAGTTTGGACCAACACTCATGAGGAGCATTGGCCTGAGGGTTGATTACTCCCTATGCCAATTTTAGTTGTTATCAGGAAAATTGTAAAATCAATGTTGGGCCTTATTGGAAGAGTTTTATTCAAAGTGAGCTATCAAGGGGGGCCCATAAACCCTCACCGTGTTAGGCACGCAAAATCAAGGAATACAACACCGGTATGACGGTAACTAAGGCGGCAAGAGTGGAATAAAACACCGAGCAAAAGGCCAAGCCTTCTACACTTTACCAAGTATATAGATGCATTAATTAAATTAGAGAGACATTGTGATATCCCAACACAACCATGTTCCAACATGGAACAACCTACACCGCACCTGCAACTAGCAACGCTATAAGAGGGGCTGAGCAAAAGTGGTAACATAGCCAAACAACGGTTTTGCTTGGAAGGTGGGTTAGAGGCTTGACATGGCATAATAAGAGGCTTATGTGACAAGTGGTAGGTAGCGCGACATAGCGATAGAATGGACAACTAGCAAGCAAAGATATAAGTGTTATCAGGGGTAATTATCATCTTGCCTGCAATGTTTTCAGAGGTGTCGAAAGCTTGCTCCTCGTGAACGTACTCGATAGGGTCCTCGTACTCAAACTCGTCTCTCGGAACTACCCAAAGAAAAGACAAGCATACAGTGAACAACCACTCATGGAAAGAACATGTTCTACATGCAAGACTAACGAGGATGCATAACAAGAACAGTATGCACGGAGTTACGGATCTATCGGAACAAAAGGGACGGACAATGAGAAGGAAATGGTGGAGTCATGAAAGATATGGGCAGAATCTCAGCAACCCAAGCATGCGCTGGAAAGATTGAAAGATTTCGAATGAAATCGACATGAAGATCACCAGAAACGGATGCATGGTTTGCAAATGACGAGCCAAACAAGATGCAATGCAATATGTTGAAAATAGTAGCATGGCAACTTAGATGCAAAGTTTAAATATGGTACAGCACCCAAACATGAAAACAAAATAAATGGCAGTGAAGTACAGGTGAAGCTCTACAATTCATGAACACTGAGCTACTACTAGAACTCACTAGAACAAGTCTAAAATAGCATGGCAAAAATGCAAAAGATAACAGTCTCCCATAGCATATTTGCATAAATATACACATAAAAGACAAAACAACAACATGATGCAAAATGGCATGGGTGAAAACTTTCTCAAATGCAGAAACTAAAGCCACCACTGGATTGGTGGGATTTTTCTACCCCAAAAACATATATAATATTCCTAGGTTGGAGTAGAAAAATCCCCACAAATATGCAAAAACATAACTTGCCTAAAGTGGAATCTGACAGAAGTGGCATTTTCCTAATTTGGAAACCTCCAGAAATTTAATTGCCCAATTTGGAATTTGGGTCCTTGCCAGAAATGGAGTGAGCTGAAAAGAAATAAAAGGAAAAGAAAAACGGAGGGGAGAGGGTGATGACAAGTGGGGTCCTGGTCCCCTGAGTGGCTGAGTAGTGGGACCCGCAGGGCCCACATGGCGGATGACATAGGCATGCTCGAGGAGGGGAAAAATAGAGGAGGGCGTCGGCGGATGGACAGAGCACAGCGAAGGCCTCGCCGGAGTAGCTCCGGTGACCTAACGGAGCATCGGATGGGCGCTACAGGATCTCCCGACGATCCCGCACTCGTACATGCATCGTATGACACCGGGCGACGATGGAGTTGGCGCCATCGATGCGAACCAAAGGCGGCGACGCGGAGACGAACGCGACGGGGCAACGACCCTAGCGAGCTACTACGCACGGGGAACTGGCATACGCAACACGGCCATCATGACGGACATGCGCAGGGGAGCTGCAGAGGTCGGGGAACTCGTCGGAGATGAGGTCCAATGGTGGCGACATTGGGTGCGAGCAGCTAATAGCGACGGAGCGTGCAAAAGAGGCGGGGAAAGAGGATGGGGAGGAGCGCAAGCTCACCACAAGCACGTGGGTGCGCTCGCTTTTTCGGGAGGTGGATGGAGACGGCGACGATGACGGACGAACGGCTACGGCCACCGGAGTCGGAGACGAGGAAGAAGAGGTGGATGCAGAGGTTCTGGCTCCATGTAGCCATCGACGAGGACATAGTCGATGTCGAGGAAGAAGAGGGACACGGTGGGAGGGGCGGGGAACGACGGGGAGCACGTCGGCGACGAGGTCGTGCGCTCGGGATGAGGTTCTAGCAGTGGATCTGGAGGCTCCCTCACCTGGCGGCGGTGGCGAGAGGGAAGAGAGAACCCTAGAGAGGCGGGGATACATGGAGAGGGGGTTTAAAAGGGGCTAGGGCGACGGGTGGATGTAACACCCCAAATGTAACTTCCCATATTTTTAACTCAAACTCTTGCAATTTCCCACTATGTGATATGATATTCCCTTCGTGGTTGGGTTTTTGTCTTTTGTTTTGCATTTTGTTCTTGTCATGCATTTCATCTCACATCATCATGTGCATCTCAGTTGCACTCATGTTCGTCTCATGCATCCGGTCATTTTCCCCGTTGTCTGTTTCGCGATCCGACACTCCCACATGCGCCCATTGCACCCCTCTAACCTCGTTTCGTGAGCAGGAGAAAAACTTACTCAGAATGGGTCAAGATTTGTCGAGTGGCCTTGGTACATCACCAGTAGGCCGCCTGTCAAATTTCGTTCCATTTGGAGGTCATTTGATGCCCCAACGGTTAACCGGTTAACCGTAAAAGCCCCTCTCTTATTGCAGCCCAACACCCCTCCAAAACATCCCACTAGCCTATCTAAACCCCCTCCATGCTCTCCATCGTTGCATCGCGATTATGTGGGCGAAAACCGCACCTCATTTGGACACTCCTAGCTCCCCTACCTATAAATAGACATCCCCCCTTCCAATTCGCCGGTAAAACCCTAGCTCCCCTGTCCCTGCGCCGCCGGACATGTCCGGGCGACGCCGGACAAACCGCGCCGCCGCCCTCCATGAATCAGCGTGTGCCACGTGGCAAGCCGCCACCGTCCACCGCTGCGGTCCGCTCGGCCTGGGACGGGCCCCCGAGCCCACGTCGCCCGTGCCGCCTGCCTCCCGTGCGTCGCCCACTTCGCCCGTGACCCCACCGCCCGGTCGCCGCCCTTCTCCGCCGCCCTTCGCACCGGCCGTCGCCGGGGAGCGCCACCTCACCGCCTCCGCCCCGATCCGGTCATGGGTGACCGCGGCGACCTTCCCCGGCCCCCAGATCATGAGCCCTCGAGCCATCTCCGGTGAGCTTCCCCATCTTCGGCCGCCGACTGCTTCCTCTCCGGCGAACTACTCCGGCGAGATCCAGCTGCATTGATATCCGTGCCGAAACCCTAGAAGGTTGATCTCGTTTTCTCCTAAGTCCCGAATCTGTAACATCATGTGCCCCTGTTCATCATGTCATATCCCCATGCCCGTAACTCCATTTTGTGCATATGATATATCAAAGTGTTCATCTCATAATGATCTTCATGTTAGTGTCATTTTCATACATGTTACTGTCCATGTTGATGCCCTAATCCTCGTTGCAGAAGTGCTATATGATGTTGTCTGCTGGAATTCAACATAACTTGCTGATTAATCATTTTCATTGCATTTTGTGTGTGCATCCTATGAGTTTGACGTCTACATGTTTTATGAGATCCAACATGCCATCTTTACAGAGGTGCAAGCCTTGTATTTTTATGAGCTATGTGGTGACTAGCACAAGCATGCAAAGTAGGCTATGTGATGTTGCTAATTTCACACACTTGGATATTTTGCTTAGTCATTTCCTGTTACATTTTGATGCTATGTAAACTTGTTGCTATAGTGAGATGCATGCACATTTTGAGATAGTTCAGTAAGAGTGTTTTCAATATGTGGTGTTGATCTATCCATTCGTGCCTCTGGTTGTATCTATGGAGTAATCTAGCATGTCTTTTCTATGCTATAATTTTGCTAAATATTATTCCTGGTAGATTGTTAACATGAGATTAAGTTTTGCCATGTGTTTTGCTATTGATCCATGCACCCTACGAACATGCTCTTTCCATGTTCAGCTTCATGAATATGTGTACTTACTGTTGGTTACCTTTCTATGCCATGAAATGCCTTGTGGTGAGTGGCATGGGCTTGCAAGGTTGCTATCATGAATATGTTTCTGCCATATCATGTTTTTCTTCTAAGTCTGGAACTGTTCATATAACTTGCCATGTTTGCATGGGTGCCAAGTTATTTTCCATGCATCTTTGGTTAAAGTTCAGTAAGTGAGTTTTGTTCTATGTCTTTAGTAATATCATTCCATGCCTTTGTTTGCAATGATATGTTCCTGTAGCATGTTGTTTGCTAGCTCTAAACATTGCTAGCTGATGCTGCCTTGACATGTTTAGTATATTCAGTAAGTCTGAATCTGTTATCATTTGCATTTTTGTCATGCTATTTTGAGCTTTTTCTAGCAAGTTCTAGCAGGAGCTCGGTGTTCATGATTTGTAGAGCTTCACCTGTACTTTATGGTCATGTGCTTTGTTGCTATGTTGAGGTGTTGTAGCATAGTTTCTTGTTGAATTCTAATTGCTATGATGCTGTTAATCGTAGATTTGTGTCATTCTTGTTTTGCTTGTCATTTGCAAACCAAGCATCCGTTTCCGGTGGTCCCTATATCGACTTCGACCAAAATCACCCCATATTTTCAGCGGCATACTTGGGTTGCCAAGTTGATGCCTTGTTCATCCTTTTTCCTTCCGGAGAACCCATATGCATTGCACATCATATCTTGCATTCCATGTCATGTATTGCATCATGTTGCTTGTGCATTGCACCGTGATTGATTGTTGTTCCATTACTTGTGTTCTTGCTTTTGGTAGATCCGGGAGACGAGTTCGTGGATGAGGAACCTGTTGAGTACGCTAACGATGAGCAAGCTTTCGACAACTCTGAGAACTTTGCAGGCAAGATGACCATTACCCTCGATATCACTTCTATCTTTGCTTGCTAGTTGTTCGTTCTATCGCTATGTCGCGCTACCTACCACTTGTTTATCATGCCTCCCATATTGCCATGTCAAGCCTCTAACCCACCTTTCTAGCAAACCGTTGTTTGGATAAGTTACCACTTTTGCTCAAACCCTCTTATAGCGTTGCTAGTTGCAGGTGCAGAGCAGTTTGTTCCATGTTGGAACATGGATATGTTGGGATATCACCATATCTCTTATTTTAATTAATGCATCTATATACTTGGCAAAGGGTGGAAGACTTGGCCTTTTGCTCGGTGTTTTGTTCCACTCTTGCCGCCTTAGTTTCCGTCATACTGGTGTTATGTTCCTTGATTTTGTGTTCCTTACGCGGTTGGGGTTATGGGACCCCCTTGACAGTTCGCTTTGAATAAAACTCCTCCAGCAAGGCCAACCTTGGTTTGACATTTGCCTAACAACCTATAACTTTCCCTTAGGGATGCAAACCTGAGGGTCTTCTTTATTTTAACCCCCTCCCCCCTGGGCTAGTGCTCCTTTGAGTGTTGGTCCAAACCGAGTAGACTGCGGGGCCACCTCGGGAAAATTTGAGGGTTGGTTTTACTCATAGGATGTCTCATCCGGTGTGCCCTGAGAACGAGATATGTGCAGCTCCTATCGGGATTTGTCGGCACAGTCGGGAGGTCTTGCTGGTCTTGCTTCACCATTGTCGAAATGTCTTGTAACTGGGATTCCGATACTGATCGGGTCTTTCCGGGAGAAGGAATATCCTTCGTTGATCGTGAGAGCTTGTGATGGGCTAAGTTGGGACACCCTTGAAGGGTATAAACTTTCGAGAGCTGTGCACGCGGTTATGTGGCAGATGGGAATTTGTTACTATCCGATTGTAGAGAACTTGACTTATTAAAATGAATCAACCGCGTGTGTAGCCGTGATGGTCTCTTTTCGGCGGACTCCGGGAAGTGAACACAGTTTGGGTTATGTTTGATCGTAAGTAGTTTCAGGATCAGTTCTTGATCACTTATAGCTTCACGACCATTGCGTAGCTTCTCATCTTATTCTTATTTGCTTATGTTAGCCACCATATTTGCTTAGCGCTTGCTGTAACTCCACCTCATAACCTTGTCCTATCCATAAGCTTAAATAGTCTTTATCTCGGGGGTTTTGAGATTGCTGAGTCCTCGTGACTCACGGATACTTCCAAAACAGTTGCAGGTGCCGATGATACCAGTGCAGGTGATGCTAACGAACTCAAGTGGGAGTTCGACGAGGACCTTGGTCGTTACTACGTTTCGTTTCCTAATGATTAGTAGTGGGGGCCAGTTGGGACGATCGGGGATCTAGCATTTGCGGTGATCTTCTTTTATTTTGGATTTGACCGTAGTCGGTCTATGAGTGTACTCTAATGATGTATGACTTATTTGAATATTGTGTGACGTGGCGAGTGTAAGCCAACTCTATTTATCGCTTTCTTGTTCATTACATGGGATGTTGTGAAGATGACCGTTCTTGCGACAAAACCACCATGCGGTTATGCCTCTAAGTCGTGCCTCGACACATGGGAGATATAGCCGCATCGTGGGCGTTACTGTGGAGCTCGCCCTCATCACGGGCGCGGCCATGTGCGCTAGCGGCTGGAGGTGGACCAAAAGGTGGGCGGCGGGTCGACTGTAGCCACAGACCGATAGGTGGGGCCGCGGATGACACGTGGGCGTACGGGCACATGGGTACAGAGGTGGCTGTGTGAGAAAAGCTGGGGAATCGACGTGCGGGCGGGCTGGCGCGCGCGCTGGTGGGCTGCGAGGGTGGGCTGGATGGATCACGGCTCGGCTAGAGCTGTGCTTCTGCTGCTGCTCTTTTATTTTTCCTTTTTTCTTCAGACAGAAAACAAATGGAAATGTGCGGGGGAAAAGGAGAGGTGTATGAGAGATATGAGAATATCCTCATGACCCTGGAAATACCCACTATTTGATAAAATTGATTTGGCATTTTTAGAGGTAGAAAAATAATGCAAGTTTGAATTTAGTTCAAACTTTGGTCATTTTTGAACCTGAGCAAAAAAACTTAGATAAAGCTGAAATTTGGCAGAGAGGTCTTGGGCATGGTGCTTTACTTTTGGGGAAAAGTTGGCCATTAATGGATGAGTGAAAATGGCACTTACCAAAAGAAAGAAAGAGAAGGAGAGGTGGTGATGCATGGAAGGGGAAAATGATGATGCTTGGATCCCTCAGGAACATGACACAATGCCATAAGAAAAATATGAAGATGCACATGATGATGAGAATATGCATAATGACACCAAGCACAATGCAACATATGATGAGGCCATGATTCAACAATTGATGGAAAAAAGAAATATGACAAGAAACGATAATACAATGCAATATGAAACAAGGCAAAATTCCAAAATAAAACCAACAAGGAGGAAACCACTTGGGATTGATCGTGACAAGGTTGGATACATTGCCAAATATGGAAGTTTTAAAACTAGGGTGTTACAGAAGGACCCTATGTTATCGAGGAGGTTTATCGATCTGGAGCTCTCAAAATAAATAATGCCGACAGTACTAACCCGAAGGTTGTTAATCGGCAACGAATAAAACATTATATCGCAGGTACGCCCATCAATGTTGAAAGCAATATTATCCAAACTATGACACCAGAAGAACACATAAAGGAAACCTTCTGCAACACTCCAGAATACCTAAAAAGAGGTGGTACGTGATACAGTAAGTAAACGGACTCCGAAAAATCCGCAAAAATATTTTTTGTCAGTTTTGGAACATTTGAAAAATTAGGAAAATAAGAAACTGTCAGGAAGGTTACCCTGGGGGGCATAAGACACTAGGGTGTGCCTGGCCCACCTCGGGTACCTTCCCGACTCCATTTTTCTTCCGTTTGCCTGTTTCGCAAGATAAAAAAATCTTTATATACCCCCCGAACCTATTGACCTCCGTATCGCGGAGAAATCTCGTGTTTTCTTTTCCTCGCTGTTTTCTGCCAGATCTAAAAATATCTGTCTCAAGATTCCAAGGAGGATTGTCCAGTTACTTAGCGGCCTCTAGACAAGAATATCTTCGAGGATACCTATCCCTATATGTGTTATACCGATGAGGAATATGAAGATGAACCAGTCCCTCCTCGTTTCAAGATGAAAGCATGCAGGCATTATGCAGGAGGATAATAAAGCTCGAGATGGAGAATGATGAGTTGAGGATAGATAACTATCCTCCGGCGTATGTTGGAGGAAAAGAAAGACAAACCCTCTACTTCATGACCACCACCTCCTTCTTCATCACCAAAAGAAAATTGAGTATCGGGTATGGGCACTCCCCTTGGATTGCGCCAAGCTTGGGGGAGGTTCCCCGGTATCGTAAAACCTCCACTATCTTTTTGCCTCTATTTACCTTAGTTCGATCCATAGTTATCTTTTGCTTTAGATCAATAAAACTTTAGTTCGATCCTTTCTTTTCGAGAGTTCGCATAGTAATCTATCCTTGTAATCGTGTGCGAAATATATAATAAAGATTAGTTTAAAGTTTTGTTTCCTTTACTTTCATGTCTAATAAAAAAGGGAAAGCAAATAAATGAAAAGGATCATATGATAATCTTATGGTAAGTAATGACACCACATAAGGAAAAGTATAATTATAAAATTTTATTGGAGATTGACAAACATAGCATTAGTCAATGATGCAATTCATGAAAGAATTAATAAGGGAAGAGTAGATCCACATGCAAATACACTATCCTAGAAATCTGTTTTGATCGTGAGCCCCCATCAAAATAATATATGCCAAAATTGTTGATGTTTGACAAGGAAGACAACATAATGATTTATGTTTGTTCATATTCACATAGAAGTTATATTTTCATAGATCCTTCAACATGCGGTGCTTGCCCCCATCTTTGCTAGCAAAAAAATTCCGCACCAAGTAGAGATACTACTTGTGCATCCAAAAACCCTGAAACCAAAATCTTATTTTCAAGAGTTCACCGTACCTACCTAAGGATTGAGTGAGATCCTTCAAGTAAGTTGTCAGCGGTGCAATAAGGCAATACAAATTGGTTCTAAAAGTGTTAGATCATTTAGTGTAAGAGAAAATTGAGCATTGTACGAACTTGTGATGGCAAAGAATAAAAGCGACAGACTACATAATAAATATTGCTATCATAAGGGGCAATATGATGTGATGTTCTTTTGCACTAAGGAAATGAGCATACAAACAAAAAGTGCATGGAAACCTCTCCTTCCCTCTAGGAAGGGCCTATCTTTTACTTTTATGTATTTACTTTCATGCAAGAGTCAAAGTTTTTCTCTCTATTCCTTTTTATTTTTCTCTTTTGGCAAGCATCATGTGGTGAGGAAAGATCTAGGCACATATATCCAGTTGGATATGGGTAGCATGAGTTATTATTGTTGACGTCATCCTTGAGGTGAGTATGTTGGGAGGCGAAACTATAAGCCCCTATCTTTCTACGTGTCCGGTTGGAATGTTTTGCTCATGTGTATGTGTTGAGTGTTATCAATCATAGAAGACTATATGATGATTGAGTATGTGCACTTGCCCAAAGGCTCTGATACGTGACCATTCCTGAAAAGATGATGAATTGTAGTTGCAAAGTTGACTGAGAACGTAGTTTGTTTGTTTCCAATAGAGTTCATGCTTTATACTTCGATGTTGTGATGAATTGTTACTTATTCATGAGAAGTCGATGATAAAAGTTCTATGATAAAAGTTTTATCTTAAAGTTTGTTGTTGTTATAATAATTTACCTGAAGCTTCTATGTCCGTATTTTGTTTTTATCGACACCTTTCTCTCTAAGCATGTGTACAAGTTTTTCGATTTCGTTTTTCGCTTGAGGACAAGTGAGGTCTAAGCTTGGGGGAGTTGATACGTCCATTTTGCATCATGTTTACCTACTGTTATTTATAATGTTCTTATGCATAATAATGCCTTTTGGAGTAATTATAATACCTTTTCTCTCATAATTTGCAAGGTTCACACAAAGAGGGAGAATTCCGGTAGATGGAAATCTGGATCCGTAAGAGCTACGTCAGGCTACCTATTCTACACAACTCCAAATGAGCTGAAACTTCATGAGGAATTTTTATGGAACATATAAGAAATACTGGAGCAAATAACTACAGGAGGAGGGCCACCTGGTGAACACAAGACACCAGGGCGCGCCAGCCCCCTCAGGCACGCCCTAGTGTGTTGTGCTCAACCCAGCCCACCTCTGGTGCCCATCTTCTGGTATATAAGTCATTTTGACCTAGAAAAAATCAGGAGAGAACTTTCGGGACGAAGCGCCGCCGTCTTGAGGCGGAACTTGGGCAGGAGCATGTTTGCCCTCCGGCGGAGCGATTTTGCCGAGGGAACTTCCCTCTCGGAGATGGAAATCATCGTCATCATCACCATCACCAACAACAATAACTCTCCCATCTTGGGGACAGCAATCTCCATCAGCATATTCAACAACACTGTCTCCTCTCAAACCCTAATTCATCTCTTGTGTTCAATCTTTGTACCGGAACTATAGATTGGTACTTGTGGGTGACTAGTAGTGTTGATTACATCTTGTATTTGATTACGATATGGTTTATTTGGTGGAAGATGATAGGTTTAGATCCATTATGCTATTTAATACCCCTATGGTCTTGAGCATGATTATTATTTGTGAGTAGTTCGTTTTGTTCTTGAGGTCACGGGAGAAATCTTGTTGCAAGTAATCATGTGAATTTTATATGTGTTCGATATTTGGAAGGTATGTATGTTGTGATTCCCTTAGTGGTGTCATGTGAAAGTCAACTACATGACACTTCACCATATTTGGGCCTAAGGGAATGCATTGTGGAGTAGTTATTAGATGATGGGTTGTGAGAGTGAAAGAAGCTTAAACCCTAGTTTATGCGCTATTCCGTAAGGGGCTGATTTGGATACAAAAGTTTAATGCTATGGTTAGAATTTATTCTTAATACTTTTCTCGTAGTTGCGGATGCTTGCAAGGGGGTTAATCATAAGTAGGAGGTTTGTTCAAGTAAGAATAGAACCTAAGCACCGGTCCACCCACATATCAAATTATCAAAGTAGTGAACACAAATCAAACCAACATGATGAAAGTGACTAGATGAAATTCCCATGTACCCTCAAGAACACTTTGCTTATTATAAGAGACCGTTTTGGCCTGTCCTTTGCCTCAAAAGGATTAGCCTACCTTGCTGCACCTTTGTTACTACTATCATTACTTGCTCGTTACAAATTATCTTGCTATCAAACTATTCGTTACTTATAATTTTAGTGCTTGCAGAGAATACCTTGATGAAAACCACTTGTTATTTCCTTCTGCTCCTCGGTGGGTTCGACACTCTTACTTATCAAACGGACTATGATTGATCCCCTATACTTGTGGGTCATCACCGGGGTGGTCTCAAGACTTGTCTTCAGGGAAACCTCGACCTCGCCAGGCTCGCCTGCCCGGCAAGGGAGGTTTTTCCTTAGCGGTATCTTGCTCCTTTGGTTGGCCTTTGTTTTCTTGATCCACCCATTGATTTCTCAAAAGAGTTTATCTCTTCTGCTTGGTCTTGTTTTGGACGCTGCAACCTTGCTCTTGCGCCTGTGTATAGTCTGGGCAACACACCAGGGATTTGTTGCACCGACAGGAGCCCCCTGGCCTGGCCTAAACATGCTGCCGAGCGTCGTCGGGGTAGGCCCTGTCAAGTACACAGGCGAGGAGGCTGCGGTAGTTCGTCCTTTGAGATCTTCTTTGTTTCTTTATTAATCTGTGCTTAGGTTAGTTTCCGGTTTTCCCGTGTGTCGCATAATGCCAATTGTAGTGGGGCCATCTCTATAATGGCATGTGAATGACTATAACGCACGGGGGAGTAACTGCAAATTCACTCTTCCCACCACGTCCTTATCCCTTGCCACGTATGCTGCATGCATCGAGTGGGGTAGGTAACGGAGGCCCGTGGTGTGGGAGAGCATCAAGGCAGGGGCTCGGTCTTCTCAGATTGGTGGATAAGGACGGCGGTTACCTTCCCTAAGGAAGGAGCAAGCCCCCGTCCTCATTTTCCCTATAAGAGGGGATGTGGGTGGGGGTGCAAGCTCACACCAATCTCCCCCCTCTGTTTTCTAGTGTTGCTTCTTCATCATGATGAGGGGAGGGGAAGGAGGGCATGGCCGCGCCTTCATTGAGATATGGTCCCCTTCCCATGCTCACACAGAGTATCCGGCCTGGAGTGGCGGTCTGGTGCTTAGCACGAGTGGGAAAGGTCTTAGGAGGGCATGCAGGCGGCGCGGCGGTAGCGTTGGAGGTTGCTACTCCGGCGTGTTCGTCGCTGGGCCGTCCGCGGTCTCAATCTTAGTGAGGGGACACGTATGTGAAAACACGCTGAGCTCCGTAATAGACACAAAGCGTGGTAGTCGACCATGGTCTATCCTCTCTTCGCCTGCGATGATAAAGGGAGACCGTGGAAGCGATTCGCCATTGGTTACAGTAGAGCCCCTCTTTTGGGGTACTGCTTGTCTTGGATACGGTCGGATTCCTCGTGCCCGTGCATGCTTCTTCAGGGGACATCATCCTTCTAGCTTCGGGTCAATGGAGACGACGATGCTCTCTATGGAGTCTCCCGAAGCGCTTGGTGCCTGTCCTTGCCGTCGCGACAGGGGCTCGAGCGACGACAGACGTGCCTCTTCGAGCGACTTCGACAAGGAGGGTGGCGGCAACTCACGGCGCGTCAAGAGTGAGGATGATCACTCCGACGCAGCGTGATTTCTGGAAGCACCATCATCACCGGCCAGGCCTCGGCAGCACCACCATCTGCACCTGCCCTCCGGTTTCTTCCTCCCAGCTCAGGAACGGCGCCCTCCAGATCCTCGGGAGGCGCCGAATCCCAGCCAGACCTTCCCTCCGTCTTCTTCCTCTCCCCTACGGTTTTGAGGAGGAGAGGTGAAAGGATCGATATAGTTGACTAGAGGGAGCTGAAGAGGAAACTAACAATTTTTAGCTTTTCTTTACCAAATTAAACTTTGCATCAAAGTAGGTTGTCTAGATACACACCTAGGTAAGCAACCTATATGATGCAACAACAATGAGCACGAAAGCAAGCAAGGGATACAACACAATATATGCTTGCGCAAGTCAAGGTAAGAGATAACCAAGAGTGGAGCCGGTGGAGACGAGGGTGTGTTACCGAAGTTCCTTCCCTTTGAGAGGAAGTACATCTCCGTTGGAGCGGTGTGGAGGCACAATGCTCCCCAAGAAGCCACTAGGGCCACCATATTCTCCTCACGCCCTCACACAATGCGAGATGCTGTGATACCACTATTGGTGCCCTTGGAGGCGGAGACCGAACCTTTACAAACAAGGTTAGGGCAATCTCCACAACTTAATCGGAGGCTCCCAACAACACCATGAAGCTTCACCATAATGGAATATGGCTCCGCAGTAACATCAATCGTCTAGGGTGCACCAACACCCAAGAGTAACATGATACGCAAGGGATTAGTGGGAGGAATCAAATTTCTCTTGGTGGAAGTGTAGATCGGGGCCTTCTCAACCAATCCCTACAAAATCAACAAATTTGATTGGATAGGGAGAGAGATCGGGCGAAAATGGAGCTTAGCGCAACGATGGAGCTTGGGGAGGGAAGAGGTAGTCAACTTGATGAAGAAGACCCCCTTTATATAGTGAGGGGAAAGATCCAACCATTACCCACTTATTCAGCCTCCAACATGCGGTACTACCACATAGACACACGGTACTACCGCAAGGGCATACGGTACTACCGCTCGCGTGGCAGAGACCAGATGAGGCCCTGGTGCGTGTAGCAACGAGCGGTAGAACCGCTAGAGCGGTACTACCGCGCCCCCTTGCGGTACTTCCGCAAGGCTGGGTTCAACTGGGCTGCGAAGGAACGGACTAATAAAATTACATCCGTGGCTACTTCCGCTGAGTTTCGGTCTATGCGAAAATCTGGTACGGTACTACTGCTCGCACGGAGCGGTAATACCACATAGGGCGCGGAAGTAAAAAATACTTCTGCACCTTCTTCCATGCATGCCAGGTTTCTCGGCTAGAGGCCACGGTACTACCGCGGGCGAGGAGTGGTACTACCGCTACCCTGGGTGGTACTACCATGGACCGCTGCAGTACTACTTCTCTCTTGAGCAGTACTACCGCACTCCACAAAAACTATAGCAATTGGAGACCTTCATCTTCGTATAGATTAGGGAAAATGACCAGTGCTCCAATGAAGGGAAGGAAAGGTGGTGCAAAGGAATAGATGTGTACACGTTGATTCCACCCTAACCTTTCTAAAGCGGACCCCCTCTTAATAGTACGGCTTTCCTACGACTCAAATCCACTGAAAAGAAACACAGAGAAACGTCGTCTTCGATAGGCTTCGAGGGGCACCGAATCGTCTTGTGCCTAGACATGAGATATCTAAAATGCTCAATGCACACGATTAGTCTACAAATGCATTGTCATCAATCACCAAAACCACATACGGAGGAATATGCCCTTACAAGTTCCCCCTGTTTGGTGGATTGATGACAATTCTGGATTTGCACATATGGATATAAAATGAACATAAGCAAACCCAACATCTATAAAATATAGACAGGCTCCCCCTAGATGTGTGCACTCTATAGATATGCTTTGGACTGCACGACACACATACTAGGATCAACACCCCCCCTATATTTATAGACAAGGAAATCCTTGCAATAATATACATGACACTAAGCATTGAGGCAAGGTCAAGTAACTGAGCATGAAGTAAAGGGCACAGGATAGCATAAGCTCACAATCTACTAAACATACTAGACAATAAGATAAGCTTGAGGGCATATGTCTTACACCATATGATAGCCTCCTGGTCTCACACGAACACAACCACAAACCAACCAACGAAAGCAACGAAGGTTCAACAGAACGAAAACAAAGCGACACAAGACTCGACACGAGACTCACAAATCCTACACTCTCTCCCCCTTTGGCATCAAGACACCAAAAAGGCAGAGAGGACACCTATGACACAGGTGGTGGTAGAACTCCAAGGCATCACCATTCATGTTCCTCCTCCTCAAAGTCCTCAGCTGCATGGGATGAAGAGGGAACTCCAGTATCCTCCTCAGACTCACTCCATCGGCAGTGCTGTCTGGTCCATTGTTCCTCATCTGTGATCTTCTCCTCAGAGCCATCCTGGACCTCAAGGCCAACCTGCCTCATAATAGCTGTCGGTAGGAACGACACCTATGGGATCACAAGAATCCCTACTGTGGTTAGCGGGGAGCGGTGTCGTGAGAAGAGCGGATCAAACAGATAGCACACTGTTCGTTTATCCAGGTTCGGGCCGCGAGGATGCGTAAAACCCTACTCCTGCTTTGGTGGATTGTATATCGGTGTTCTTGAGCTAGCTATGCGGCGTGAGGAGCTCCAAAAAGCCGAATCCTTCCTCTGGTCGCCTCGGGACTCCTTTTATAGAAAAAAGGGGTTGCCACAGTGGCAAACATGAGGTGGAAAGGGTACAGTGCTGCGAGGTTATCCCTCACATCACATGACAAGGCGCATTTAATGCCTCTTGCTTAGGTGTCCTTGCTTTATCGGGGACGGGGGAGAAACCTGTCTTGTCCGTCGCCGCTCTTTCTTGTGTCGACACGCGCCCTGGCCAGCGACGCCTGCGATGCCATGTAGGTAGGCAGGCAGCTGAGGTGGCGCAGTGGTGGGTCTTCACGAAGATCTGCATGCCGCCACGCAGGTGCCTGCCCAGCTGGTTGGGTCGGCAGCTGCATGCATGCGGTGGTGGAGGTTTAGTCGGTGTGGGCCTGATGGTGGCCCTGCGGGTGTCCTCGGTAAGGGCCTTGCCGAGGCCCCTGCTGTCATCCCCGGCAAGGCGCTTGCTGGGGGCCTTGTGGTCTTCCTCGACTGGGATCCCGCCAAGGGTTGTCGTCTCCTTAGTGCGTATCTGATCTTGAATGTCTTCACAAAGATCTGCATGCCGCCACAGGGATGTCTCCCGAATCCTTGCCCTTTGGGGGCAGTGGACTCAAGGGTGATTTTCTCCGTAGGCGCAGGACAAGTCGCCGCGGCAAGGGTCTTGTCGGGGCTGCTAGAACTGTCTCCCGGCAAGGATCTTGCCGGGGGAGTCCGCTTCGTCCCCTTTGCTCTTCGTGGTCTTGGCCTTGGCGTCGTTCTAGTTCTCATGAGCTTCAGTCTTACCCTGGCTCACCTCCCTTGCCTTGCTTGGTGTGGTGGTATCCGCGGCTCAGACTGCCCGTGCACAGTTATATGGGTACAAAAAAGTGTACCCCTCTTTTTGTACACCGACAGGAGCCCCCGGGCCTGGGCCACACATAAGCGCAACGCGTTGTTGGGCTAGGCCCAAAAACAGTGCGCGGGCAGGTGGGGCGGTTTTTACCGTGGTAAGATTCTTCGCGCGCTGCGCTTCCCACAATTCCCGCGCGTGGCGCGTCGTGGGGAGGCGCGTGTGACGTGGGCGGCATGCGTGGGGTTGGTTCCCACAGGCATGCGTCACATCGTAGTAATGGGGCAGTTCGCGCCTTCCCCATAGACGGAGGGAGGCGTGGAGGCGCGGCCCATTTATTGAATGGGGCTGAGGCACGGTCTTCAAGGCGTCCACTCCCCACGATCACGGGGTGGGGAGTGGTCGTCTCACCCGTCCCCTCGGTTCTGCACGTCCGCCATGTGTCTCCCATGCGCCTGGGGTGGCAAACGGTGGAGGCGGGAAACCGGGCCGTCATTGGTTGGGGCGGCGGGTCGGTCCTGGCTCCCTGTGCCTTCCGTATCTTGATTGGCCGAGCGGGGCGGCGGGTCGGTCCTGGCTCCCTGTGCCTTCCGTATCTTGATTGGCCGAGCGGGGCGGCCGAGCCCCAACCCCGATCCGTTATAAAGAGCGGGAGGGGGATGGCGTCCCGCATTCTTTCATCTTCTTCTTCCTTCAGCTTCTGCTCCTCCCTTCCATCTGTCATGGAGAGAGGGAATCCCGGTCCTTCAACAGTGGCGGCGAGGGTCGCCGCTCGACAACGCGTCCCTCCTTCTCCTGCGCCTGCGGTGGCAGAGCCAGCCGCGAGGGGAAGGGGGAGGAGGCGAGGCCGTGGGCGAGGCCGGGGCGCTCGGGGAAGAGGAGGACGGGGCGGCGCGCCGGCCTCGCCTCCGCCAGCAGCTCCTCCAATGGAGGGCCATGTTGGGGATGACCCATATGAGTTCTTCGTCAGGCTGCGCCGGCCGCCGTGCCGTTGCCTTCATCTCCTAACTCCATTTGTGCGGGAGATGGAGCTGGATCCGCCGAAGTCATTGCAGCTGCACATGAGGGGCTGCGGGATCAGTGGCACGCAGTTCTGCGTCGACTTCCCCGCCCCTCATGTGATGTATCTTCGTCGGGGATGGAAGACGTTTGATCATATCCACCGCTTGACGGAGGGGCTCACTCTCCATTTTAAGCTGATGGAGGGTGGCTTTCTCTCCGTCAAGGTCTTCGGGCTCTTTGGGACCCGTGCAAGGTGCTGCGTGGAGAGCTCTTCTGATAGTGAAGAGACGAGGAGGATAGCGGCAGCGACGATGAGGGTAGTAGGCGGCAGGATGACGGGTCCGACTAGGTGTCGAGTGCCGCTCCGTGCGGCACCGGCGACCCCATCATCCGTGTCGCCGGCTCCCTGAACTTCTCGAGGTCGTCTCCTTGGGCGGCTGCGGAAGAGGAAGAGGGCGGGCGGCAAGGCCATCAAGTCGGAGTACGCGGGCACCGATGCCTTCGACGCGTGCTGACGTCCTGCCGCCTCATCTTTGAGCTCTGCTTCTGGCGCCGCCATCACCATCCAGCCTTTGGACGGCCACCAAGATGTTCTCTTGGTGTCTTCTGCCACCCGTACCTCGCCTAGGCGCTCCTTTTGTCCTTTTCGCCTCCTTGACCTGCCTCCTGAGGAGAGGGACAAGAAAGGGATTACGGGCACCTTATCTCTTTTTAGTTTGTAAGCCTTCGGGCCTTTGTTGAATTTAAAACTTGTAATCCCATCATTCATGTTTTTCATTCCCTATGGACTGTACCTGAGTAGAATGTTTTTTAATGAAAAAGGGATGCTTGTGGGGTCATTTGTTTGCGGGTGGAACCCACGACAAGGAGTAAATCCTTGATATCTTCAAGATAAACATTTCTTTGCCCGGCAACAGGCCTTGCCATCTCCCCACTTCGCTCGACCTTCCTCACGCCTTTGGCGGAGGCAGGGATGAGGCGGGTTCAGGCTCCTTGTTTCATCCTTTCGCTGCCGCGACTACGACCAAACTTGGCCCAGGAACGAGCCCTAGGGCCTAGAGTTAGGGGAGCACGGTAGCTTAGGGGAAAACGAGGTTTCACATACCTCAGTCCATAATGGAATGCATGATAAGGGATGAAGAACTTATCTGAAGCTGCAGTCCCCGGCAACCCTGGTTCGCCGTGGGTGAATCTTTGCTCTTGCAGCCCCCGGCAATACTGGCTTGCCGGGGGCTAGATGCTGGTCTGTTCCTCTTTTTTTTCTCCCCATGTGGTTCGGCACGGATATCTGTGTGTCCTGTGAACCAAAGAAGACAAAAGAAAGACAAAGAGACGCACACTCGACCTCTAAGCTAGGGGTTAGTCACCGCTAAGCACTATGAACCCTAACCAAGGAAGAGACTTGACCTAGCATGCATGCTATAACTTAGGGCGCCAGCGCTTCATTTATTTATGCTTATGGTCTGCGCCTGGCTTTGTACAAAGGGTTACATGCGTCATCGGCAAGGCTCGTACAAAAGGTGGCTTGCCGGGGGGGCCGGCAAGCCGCGCCTCATGGGTAAAAATTGCGAAGATGCTCAATGTTCCAGGAGTTACTCACCGGAATGGCATCTTCGGTCTCCAGGCGGACTGCGCCGAGCCTGGTGACTCGTATTACCCGATAAGGGCCTTCCCACTTTGGCGTCAACTTCTTGGAATTCTTGGCCGATTGAACGCACCGAAGAACAAGGCCGCCTTCCTCAAAGGTTCGGGCATGAACCTTGCGGCTATGGTAGCGGCGCAAGGCTTGCTGGTAGCGCGCTGCTCTCACAGCCGCCCGAAGATGATCATCCTCAAGGAGCGTTGCGTCATCTTTCCACAATTGCTCTTGCTCAAGCTCGTCATAAGCGAGTACTCGAGGTGACCCGTATATGAGTTCCGTGGGGAGAACTGCTTCTGCCCCGTATACCAGGGCAAAGGGTGTCTGGCTGGTGTCTCGATTTGGTGTCGTTCTGATTGACCAAAGAACCACCGGCAATTCATCAATCCAGCGCCTTCCACTCTTGTGCAGTCTGTCAAAGGTCTTTGTCCTCAAGCCTCGCAGTACTTCAGCATTTGCCCTCTCAGCTTGACCATTGCTTCGTGGGTGAGCAACGGAAGCGAAACAGACCTTGCTGCCGAGGTCTTGAATATATTGCATGAAGGTGTGGCTTGTGAACTGCGTGCCGTTGTCGGTGATAACCCTATTGGGTACACCAAAACGGCACACCAGTCCTTTGAAGAACTTGACGGCTGACTGTGCTGTGACCTTCCTCACTACTTCCACTTCTGGCCACTTTGTGAACTTGTCGATTGCAACGTACAAGTACTCAAAGCCCCCGACAGCGCGGGGGAAGGGCCCAGTATGTCGAGCCCCCAGACCGAGAAAGGCCAAGAGAGAGGAATGGTTTGAAGGGCTTGAGCTGGCTGATGAAGCTTCTTTGAATGGAACTGACACGCTTCACACCTGGTGACTAGTGTCGTCGCATCCTGGAGGGCGGTGGGCCAGAAGAAGCCTTGCCGAAACGCTTTGTCGGCAAGGGCCCTTGACCCGATGTGGGATACACATATGCCTCCATGTATCTCCGCCAACAGCCCCAGTCCTTCCTCTCGAGGGATACACTTCAATTTCACGTCGTTCGGCCTCTTTCTGTACAGGACGTCATCGACGAACTGGTACATAGTAGAGCGACGGGCTACTTTTTCCGCTTCTTCCTGCTCCTTAGGAAGTTCCCCTGTTTGGAGGAATCGAACGGTATGCTGTGCCCACGCTGGAGCCTGGGCCTCGACGGCGAGGACTAAAGGTATTTCCTGCGCTATCGGAGCGGTTGTCTCCATGGAAAGAGCTTGATGCTTTGTCGGAGCCAGCCGTCCCGCGGCGGGCTCAGTGTCTCCGGCAACATCCTTGCCGGCAGCTTCGAGGAGCTCGGCGGGAAAGTACTTGCCATTGCACTTTTCGCCAACGTCAGATTTGAAGGCACGGTGAGTAGGCCACTGGAACTGCCACAGCTCACGGGTAAAAGCCGGACAACCTACCTCGTAAGGTAGGCCTCCAGGGCTCTCCGGGGCCGGGTGGTTCACAGCAGGCCCTGCTCGCCTGTCTGACTGGTGGCACGCTCCGCGCCGGCACTCGATAGTGGTTCGAGCGTCTTCATGGGCTCGTTCCCAAAGAACTTGGTGCTGGTCACAGTGGGTCCGCGGGTCAGACGATGCTATGGAGATGTCGTCGCCCGCGACATCGCGACGAGCCGGCGTCCGCGGTACCGGATGGGGAAGAGGTGAATGCACCATGGTCGCGGCGCCACCGGCTTTTCCTCCACTGGTCCGCGGGACTCCATCGGAGCGTCGACCCGGGGGCCCCACCGGACTTGGTTCGTCTTTGTTGGTCACTGCAACAAGGCTTCGGATAGTGGCTCTCCATTCGTCGAGTTTCCCCGTAGTGGGAGGAAAGTCGAGGAGCAACTGCGCGCGCGCCAGGGCCTCTGCTGGCGTCGGTGGCAGCGAAACCTGCACGGATCGCGACGCGCTTCGACTTCTGACCATGTCAGAAGGAGCGCTATCACGACCCCATGGTTGCACGCCGTTTTCACCAGCGCCTCGGCGAGTGGGAAGGTCTTCTACGTCCCGGTAGTGGCGCTCGGGGCTCTTCCCATGGCGAAGACCGGGATCTTCGGCGTGATTACGCCGTTCGTCGCGCGCTGCCTGGGAGGAGCGCGCTGTTGGCACCAGCATGGGAGTCTTGGAGGCCCTTGCGTCGCCTTCGGGCGGGGCGGCGATGACCCTGGAAGGCCCCGCTCCACCCGCGAAGGGCTTGGCTCCGCCTTTGGATTTGGCGACATGTGGCCCGTTACTAGGCGCACAAACATCGCCGCCTCCCAAACTCCGGCTACTGGGATGGTGTTGGTGTTCGCGAGCAGCGCCCCGGGTCCTTTTTGCAACCGGTCCGCTGCTCGCCCGCGTCGGGACGGGCTGTCCGGCTTTCGACTGGCCAACCGCCACCGTCGTCTTCTTCTTGGGCGCCATGATGATGAAGAAGCGCCGAACTAACTGCTAAAGCCGATTCTCACAACTGCGCCCCCCTACCTGGCGCGCCAAAGATGTCGGTGGGAACGACACCTATGGGATCACAAGAATCCCAACTGTGGTTAGCGGGGCGCGGGGTCATGAGAAGAGCGGATCAAACAGATAGCACACGGTTCGTTTATCCAGGTTCGGGCTGCGAGGATGCATAAAACCCTATTCCTGCTTTGGTGGATTGTATATCTGTGTTCTTGAGCTAGCTATGGGGCGTGAGGAGCTCCAAAAAGCTGAATCCTTCCTCTAGTCGCCTCGGGCCTCCTTTTATAGAAAAAAGGGGTTGCCACAGTGGCACACAGGAGGTGGAAAGGGTACAATGCGGCGAGGTTATCCCTCGCATCACATGACAAGGCACTTTCAATGCGTCTTGCTTAGGTGTCCTTGCTTTATCGGGGATGGGGGAGAAACCTATCTTGTCCGTCGCCGCTCTTTCTTGTGTCGACACGCGCCCTGGCCAGCGACGCCTACGATGCCATGTAGGTAGGCAGGCAGCTGAGGTGGCGCAGTGGTGGGTCTTCACGAAGATCTGCATGCCGCCACGTAGGTGCCTGCCCAGCTGGTTGGGTCAGCAGCTGCATGCATGCGATGGTGGAGGTTTAGTCGGCGTGGGCCTGATGGTGGCCGTGCGGGTGTCCTCGGTAAGGGCCTTGCCGGGGCCCCAGCAAGGGTCTTGCCAAGGCGCCTGCTGTCATCCCCGGCAAGGCGCTTGCCGGGGGCCTTGTGGTCTTCCTTGGCTGGGATCCCGCCAAGGGTTGTCGTCTCCTTAGTGCGTATCTGATCTTGAATGTCTTCACAAAGATCTGCATGCCGCCACGGGGATGTCTCCCGAATCCTTGCACTTTGGGGGCAGTGGACTCAAGGGTGATTTGCTTCGGAGGCGCGGGACGAGTCGCCGCGGCAAGGGTCTTGCCGAGGCTGCTAGAACTGTCTCCCGGCAAGGATCTTGCCGGGGGAGTCCGCTTCGTCCCCTTTGCTCTTCGTGGTCTTGGCCTTGGCATCGTTCTAGTTCTCTTGAGCTTCGGTCTTACCCTAGCACACCTCCCTTGCCTTGCTTGGTGTGGTGGTATCTGTGGCTCAGACTGCCCGTGCACAGTTATAGGGGTACAAAAAAGTGTACCCCTCTTTTTGTACACCGACAATAGCCTTGTTGCGAGGAGGAGCCATCTTGGTGTTCACATGAGCCTAGTACTATCCCTTGGCCTGCAAGCAGAACAGAGCCTTCATCTTGGCCTTGAGCTTCTTATACCAAGTTGGCTTAGTAGAGGGTGGAGTGTATCCCTCAGAACTGTCCTCAACCGCCTCCTCCTCCAACTCATCCTCATCCACATCCATCCTAGCAGCCTCTGCCTCTGCCCGGGTAGTGGTGTTAGCCCACTTGTTCTTCTGGCGCAGCTTGATGGGTTCATGGCGAACCCAGTTGGGAGCAAGAAACTCTTCACACGAAAAGAGCTTCTCCCAAGTCTTCGATATCAAGAGAAACAGGTAAGGTCCCTAGATGGGCACCTTACGATTGAACACAGCAAATTGCGGCTCACACCACATGAGATGTGAGAGATCAAGTGGTTGAGTCTGCTTGAGACGCGCTTGCTCACAAATGAGCATCATATCCACAATATAGGCATGCACCTTCTCCTTGTTGCCTATGCGAGGAAAAAGTGAGTTGCGGAAGATCTCGTGCATGATGTCAAGGAACGGGTTCAACACCCAAGTCTTCTTGTCATTGGCTAACTTCTTCTCAACAAGGTACGGTAGAAGATTGTTCTTGTTGGCCGACTCGGGGTTGGCATGTGGGCGGACACCAACGGGCACATTGAGCCCCTCATCACGAACGTGCAACATCTCCATGAATTCCTTCCACTCTGCAGACATCCTCTTCCCATTAGTCATCCACGTCATGGTCCGTTTCTCATCCATGTGGAAGTGGACATAAGCAAAGAACCGAGCCACATCTCCGGGTTAAAGTGCATGTGGAACGTGAGTAACTCCTCAATGACAAACTGCACAACCAAATCTGGAGGCTCACAAAAGTATGCATGGTCCTTCTTCAGATGATTCATATCAATCCACTGAACGAGTACATGGAGGTTCTGCTTGGCCTTGATCACATCCAATAAGATAAGATTCTATTGCTTGGTCCAAAACAAGTCATTTCCCTTTGAAAGCTCCCTAGGGTTGGCTTAGGGGTTGAGCTTCCTTCGAGTGAGAAACTCCGCTTGAGGCATTTCATCCATGCCAATAGTTGGTGCCTTGAACTTGCTAGCTGTGGTCTAGACGTGGCGTTGTGGGGCCCTGGACTCCTCAGGAGGCTCTTGGCTGCGAAGGCGCTTCGATCTCGTGTCACAGCTGGGATTCGAGCGCCAGACATTGGAACCGGATCCACCACCTATGACACACAACACAGAACACGAGAAAAACGAGAAGGATTAGTGCAAAGACCAAGGCCAAAACAAATGAAACATGTAGAAATGAGGTTGGGAGGACAAAACCGAGTAGTTTTTAACCCAACGGTAGTACCGGGCTAGGATGCGGACGTTAAATTTTACATCCGCTTTAGCCGCGATAGTACTGTGCTGGGTTGGCACCGTAGTATCGCGCCTGGAGGAGCGGTAGTACCACTCCAGGCGGTAGTACCGCACGGAACATCAACTCACAAGAATGCCAAGAGCAGATCTAGAAACATATATAAAAGTAGATCGATACTACCGTTGATCAAAACTACACCCTTGTATCACAGCAAATAGCATATCTACTGCACTAGCACTCTCCAACAATCTCCTCTTGCAAAGATTTAGCCAAAAATCACAAGAACTACACATGCATCTCCCCAAAACCTAGAAACACAACAACGTGGCAAAGAGAGAGGGACAAGGGGAGATACCGAGTTCCACGGCAAGAGGGCGAGGTGGGGATCGATCCTACCGGTCGGAATGCAAGGAGAGCGGCCAGAGACGATGATCTAGTGAGGTCCTTCGGCACCGTTCTTGGACAGGAAAGAGAGAGAGAGAGACGAAGTGGGGAAAAGAGATGAATGGGTATGGGGAAGTTGGAACTCCCCCTGCCCGCTCTTAACCCCCATGCACTCACGAGGGTGCGGTAGTACCGCGGGTCATCGCGGTAGTACCGCCTAAGCAGATGTACCGCACACAGGGTAGTAGTACCGCCCAGGAAGATGTACCACACATAGGCCAGTAGTAACGCTCTTCCAGTGGCAGTAAAAAATTACAGCCGCGATGGAAGCGGTAGTACCGTGCCTGGGATGCAGCTGTGCACGCACATGGCAACCCATCTCCAGCGGTAGTACCATGGCTTGCCACTGTAGTACCGTAAACCCAAGAAAGTGCACGTTTCGATAAAAACATAAAAACACGGCCTTTGCAATGCAACCTTCAAGCAACCGGACACGCAAAAGAGCACACACACGAGGCAACTTAAACACAAACACGAGACAAAAGAAGGCAAAAGAAAACGAGGACCAAACACGAAGAAAACCCTCAAAGGGAGAGGGCGGTGGCCGGAGCCACCTATGTTTGAGTCAATTGGTATGGAACTGCGAGGAATTATCCTTGGGCCCATGAACAAAACTCGTCTTTTAAGCACAAGTACCATAAAAATGGCTAATGTGAAAGAGTTGATCAATTTATGCATAATGGGAGAGGGAGAGTTCATTTAGAGAACAACACCCCCCTATGTCCATGCCTACACCTAAACAAGACATCAAGACGAGTATGGTGGGGTGTGCAAAGGTTCTAGCCACCTTGCTCGAATCAATGATATTTAGCTCATGCCTTAACTCACGAAATCTTGCTTCATCCAAGGACTTCGTGAAAATATCTGCAAGGTTATTATGAGTATTGACATAGTTGAGCTCGATCCCCCCTCGCCTAATGTGATCCTGAATGAAATGATACCGAATCTCAATATGCTTTTGTCCTGAAGTGTTGCACCGGGTTGAGAGAAATGTTGATGGCACTTTCATTGTCACACCAAAGAGGCACCATGAAATTGGCACCCTCCAAAAGTCGAATTCCTATCAACTTTTCTCCCACCCAATCCAAGTCCGGAAATCCCACAAGGTTCAAGTTAGCTCCTCTTGGGTACCATAAGCCAAAGTGTGGGGTATGAGCCAAATATTGAAAGATTCGCTTGACCGCCACATAGTGGCTTCCTTGGGTGCAGCTTGAAGCCATGCACAAATTCCCACACTCAACATGATATCCAGTCTAGATGCACAATGGTAAAGCAACGAGCCAATCATGGAGCGATATACCTTTTGATCCACCGCTTTACCATTGGGATCTATGTCAAGTTGGCATTTGACGGGAATTGGAGTGGAAGCCGGCTTGACATCACTTAGCTTGAATCTCTTGAGCATGTCTTGAGTGTTTTTGGCTTGGTTGATGAAGTTTCCTTCTCTTCTTTGTTTGATTTCGAAGCCGAGAAAGAAGTTCAACTCTCCCATCATGGACATCTTGAACTTCGAGGTCATGAGAGCGGCAAACTCTTCATTGAAAGCTTTGTTAGGAGAACCAAAGATAATATCAGCAACATATAGTTGGCATACAAACAAATACCCTTCGACCTTCTTAGTAAAAAAGAGTGGGGTCGATTTTCCGAATTTCAAACCCACGGTCTTGCAACAACTTGGTAAGGTGCTCATACCATGCATGTGAGGCTTGTTTAAGGCCATAGAGTGCCTTATCGAGGTGGTACACATGATTGGGGAACTTGGGATCCTCAAACCCTAGGGGTTGTTTGACATGCACCAACTCATTAATAGGACCATTAAGAAAAGCACTCTTCAAATCAATTTGTTGGAACTTGAAGTTATGATGAAAAGCATAAGCAATCAACAAACAAATAGATTCAAGGCGAGCAACGGGAGCAAGGGTTTCACCGTAGTCGATATCCTCGACTTGGGAGTAGCCTTGTGCTACCAAATGAGCCTTGTTGCGAACAATAATACCATGAGCATGTTGCTTGTTCTTGAATATCCACTTGGTTCCAATGACATTATGATTCACCTTTGGCCTTGGCACCAATCTCCACACCTTGTTGTGCTCGAAATTGTTGAGTTCTTCATGCATAGCATTAAGCCAATCCAGATCCTCTAGTGCCTCATAGACATTTTGGGGTTCAACACAAGAAACAAACATGTGATTTTCACAATAGTTTGCTAATTGTCTACGAGTGCTTACCCCCTTTCTTAAGCTTCCAAGCACATTTGTCATGAGATGATTTTTGGTAGTGAGCTTGGATGCAACCTTGGTGGCACGACGCTCCAATTCCTCCTCAGGAGAGAGTTGAGGAGCGGTAACTTGATCATCTTGAGCGTCGTATTGAGCTTGTTCTTGATCTTGAGCTTTCTCTTTATCTTGAACTTGCTCGGTGGTGAGAACTTGACCTTGGGCATCACCTGGTGGTTCACCACCATCTTGAGGTTGATCTTGCCCTTGATCTTGTTCATTTGGTTGAGGGCCTTCACTTTGTTCTTCGGATGCATGTGGGTCTTGGGTTGGTGCTGGTTCCACTTCAGTGGAACATTGTCCTACTCCTTCAGCCACAAGGGGTTCCCCAATGGGTAGGATATGACCAACACCCATTCTTCTTATGGCTTGGGGAGGAATTTCATCACCTACATCACAAGTACCACTTTGCTCCACCTGGGAGCCGTTATTCTCATCAAACTCCACGTTACACATCTCCTCAATGAGTACGGTGGACTTGTTGAGGAGATGGTAAGCATGAGAGTTTGTAGCATAACCAAAAAATATGCCCTCATGAGCTCTAGCCTCAAATTT
Source organism: Triticum urartu (assembly GCF_003073215.2). NCBI lineage: Eukaryota > Viridiplantae > Streptophyta > Magnoliopsida > Poales > Poaceae > Triticum > Triticum urartu. The sequence continues at coordinate 226,029,925 of NC_053025.1, forward strand.
AGACAAACGAATACCTTTCTTGAGAATGAAACACTTACACCTGAACACCTGGAAGTACTTGAGGTTGGGCTTGTTGCCGGTGAGTATCTCATATGGAGTCTTGTTCAAGCCTTTGCGGAGATAGAGCCGACTGGATGCATGACAAGCGGTGTTGATGGCTTCGGCACAAAAGTTCTATAGAGACTTGAACTCCGCCATCATGGTCCTTGCCGCATCTATCAACGTCTGGATCTTCCTCTCCACTACACCATTTTGTTGAGGGGTGTAAGGTGTGGAATGTTGATGCTTGATCCGCTCATCACTAAGAAACTCATCCAAGGTGTAGTTCTTGAACTCGATGCCATTGTCACTTCTTATCGTCAAGATCTTTGCATTGTGTTGACGTTGAGCTTCATTTGCAAAGTCGATGACGGTTTGTTGGGTGTAACTCTTCCTCTTGAAGAAATATACCAAAGCATATCTTGAATAATCATTCACAATCACAAGGCAATACTTTCTACCCCCAAGACTATCAAAGGATGGAGGCCCAAAGGGATCCAAGTGAAGGAGCTCCAAGGGCCTCTTCGAGTAGATGATAGTCGTGGGAGGGTTAGCCTTCTCATGTAGCTTTCCTTTGATACAAGCACTGCAAGCACGGTCTTTGGCAAAACTACCATTTGTTAGTCCATGGACATGGTCCCCCTTGAGAATACTTTGCAAAGATCTCATATTGACATGGGCTAAATGGCGATGCCAAAGCCATCCCATCACTAGTAGAAAAAGGGTTAAACGTGAAGCACATTAGTGCCGGTTTGAATTAGAGCCGGCACTAATGTGTACATTAGTGCCGGTTCGTGGCAGCGATCAATAGTACCGGTTCGTGGCGAACCTTTAGTACCGGTTCATGCCACGAACCGGTACTAAAGAGGCTGCATCAGCCTGCGGTCAGGCTATGGCCCCACCATCACCATTTAGTGCCTGTTCTTACCACGAACCGGTACTAATGAGGTTATGGCAAGCTGTTTTTAGTCCCACCTCGCCAAGAGAGAGGCAGTATGAGCGGTTTATAAGCCGTGAGTGCACAGACAATGACGAAGAGTTGCAATGCTCACCTACATGTTGATTAGCTTCAAGCCTTGCGGAATAGCATAGATTGCACTGAGCTATGTGCAGTGCAGTCTACACTATTCCGAATGGCTTGAAGCAAATTAACCAGCATTGCACCTCTTTTTTATTTTTAATAACTTATTTAAACTCCGGACTTCTTTTGTGTTCAGTATGCAGCATTTAAAGCGACATCATCAATTTTCAACATGTTCTGACATCATTTGTTGTTTTTCGGTCATTTACCTAATTGTTTAGAGAGCTAAATGACCGTGAAATTGAAAATCATTACAAAATGAATCCTGAAAATGTTGAAACTTGGCATGGTATCATCATATCACCCGCGTAGCATGCGCGAAAGAGTAGAGAGGGTCACGGCAAAAACTGGACGCACTTCGTGTACAAACTGGACAAACTCTTTCCGAGTATCAGGGTTTCGGAGTCCGGAGTGGGTACTAATGTTCATCCCACCAATCAGGAAGAATCACACAGATCGTGTGTTTCTTTCTAGCTCTTGCGAGTCGTTGGATCAAGGGTGTGTTTCTTCCTAGCTCATGTGAGTCGTTGGATCGAAACTACCACAATCACTTTGTGAGCCAGACGACCCTATATATAGCTAGCCCACCTCTCGCCTTCCCTGCATAAGTCTTTCAGTTCATCAACTACATACATCTACCAGTTCATCGACTGCATACATCTACCAGTTCATCGACTGAATACAAATCATTCGGATTCGCCATCATACGTCCAACCGTGCATTTGATATGCATATATATGCATCACGAGCAACAGTTGGGCTGTATGATGGCGATACCGATTGGTTTGTTCTAGATCCGACATAAAAGGTTTGATACAACTTCTTTTTTGTGACATAAGAGCTATCTCTCCTCCTACCTATTTTAGTTACACAACTACCTATTTGTGCCAAATTTTCACTTTTGCTGTTGCTCTTGCATCATAAGCATCCATGTTAACTGGACTTACAAGTAATGCAATTTAACCAAACTATCTTGTGATCTTCGCCAAGAGAGAGGCAGTATGAGCGGTTTATAAGCCGTGAGTGCACAGACAATGACGAAGAGTTGCAATTCTCACCTACATGTTGATTAGCTTCAAGCCTTGCGGAATAGCATAGATTGCACTGAGCTATGTGCAGTGCAGTCTACACTGTTCCGAATGGCTTGAAGCAAATTAACCAGCATTGCACCTCTTTTTTATTTTTAATAACTTATTTAAACTTCGGACTTCTTTTGTGTTCAGTATGCAGCATTTAAAGCGGCGTCATCAATTTCCAACATGTTCTGACATCATTTGTTGTTTTTCGGTCATTTACCTAATTGTTTAGAGCTAAATGACCGTGAAATTGAAAATCACTACAAAATGAATCCTGAAAATGTTGAAACTTGGCATGGTATCATCATATCACCCGCATAGCATGCGCGAAAGAGTAGAGAGGGTCACGGCAAAAACTGGACGCACTTCGTGTACAAATTGGACAAACTCTTTCCGAGTATCAGGGTTTCGGACTATACAAAAATAAATAATGCAGAAAATAAAAAAACTATACAAAAAAATTACTCAAAAATAAATAGAAGAAAATAAATAATGCAGAAAAGAAAAAACTATATAAAAACTAATCAAAAATAAATAAAAGAAAATAAGTAATGCAGAAAAGAAAAAACTATATAACAAATTTGTTGGCGCACTGCCCTGTGGGTCTACCAGACCTAGGGTGTGCAAATGCAGGCCCAGGAGGGCCAGCAGACTCACAGGGCAGCGCGCCCTAATTAATTAGGCCCAGAAGCCTGCTATATAGAGGAGTTCGAAGAGGTAGCCGCGGTTGGGTTTATAAACCAGTGCGGCTGCCCTTCGCCGGGCGAGGTGGGACTAAACTTTGGGGTGGCAGCACAAGGCTTTTAGTACCGGTTGGAGCCAGCAACCGGTACTAAAGGCCCCCCTTTAGTACCGGTTGGTGGCTCCAACCGGTACTAAAAGCCTTCGTTTCCCGCCGCTTGGCCTGGCGAAAATAGGCCTTTAGTACCGGTTGGAGCCACCAACCGGTACTAAAGGCCCATCCTATATACATAGCTCTTACGAAAATTTCAGTTTCATCCCCACTTCGTCTCCAACCTCCGCCGCGCGCGCCGCACGATCCCGTCGTCGCCGCCCGTCGTCCGTCGTCATCGTCGCTGTCCCCGCCGCCGCCCGTCGTCGTCTCGTCTCGCGCTGCCGCCCCGAACGCCGCCGCCGTCCGTCGCCATCGCCGCGACCGTACGTCTCTCTCTCGCTCCCGCACACACATACACACACATGCATACACACACATACACACACACACACCGGCGCCCCCGCCCCGTACGCCGGCGCCCCCGCTCGTATGTACGGGGCCGCACACACACACACATACCACACACACGCATACACACACACATACACACACACACACATTTTTTTTACTTATTTTCTGTTTTTTAGAAAAGTTAATTAGATGATCGAATGTTAGATTAATGTCGAATGTTAGATTAATGTCGAATGTTAGATGAATTAGCTAGCTAGATAGAAAAATTGTCGAACTAGAGATTAGAACTAGTTGAATAATTAATATAACTAGTTTATTTTTAGTAAGAAAATTTAGGTATATGAGATTAGAACTAGTGGAATAATTAATATAACTAGTTTATTTTTAGTAAGAAAATTTAGGTATATGAGATTAGAACTAGTTGAATAATTAATATAACTAGTTTATTTTAGTAAGAAAATTTAGGTAATGAGATTTGATGATCTAATTAAAATATTATTTGTTAATGAGTTTTTCTGTTTATTTAATTTTTTATATATTTTGAGTTTATATAAATGTTAGATTAATGTCGAATGTTAGATGAATTAGATAGAAAAGTTAAATATATAGTAATGTCAATTGAATATATAGTTAGATATATTAATGTCAAATGTTAGATGAATATATATTTGGCTAGATATAGGTGTTTAATGTTTCACCTATATGAACATAGGAAATGTCATCTGACGACGAAAAAGATTTTATTTTGTGCGAACACTATGAAGACCAGCGCGGCCTGTGCGACCAAAATTTCCTTATTGATGGTAGGCGCTTCAGCATCAAGCTGGATGAGACATTCGAAGTTGATACAGTAAGTCACTTTGTCAATTATTATTTGAATGCAAAACTTATGCTTCATTTGCTTCAACTTATAATTTTAAATTTTCACTATTCTACTAGCGCATCCCCTGCCATGCAAGAATTTTTGTCTTGGATAAGATAGGTTTTAGTGCTATAGATGATATGGAGGTAAAGAGAGTTTACTTGAAGACGGAGAATGGGTAGACTTTCAACGTCAAATTATATAATGGAGACACATACACCCATTTTGAATGAAAAACTTGGCACGCACTATGCAAGGCTTATGCATTTGAGCCTGATATGGTTATCACCTTTGATATTCGTCCGGAAGATGATATTGAAGGTAATATAGACATCTGGGTCGATGTGCAAACGCCTCCAGTTCTACCATTTGGTGAGTTTTTCTCAACCATGCATGCATATGTTTATGTCTTTCATACAGTTTATTCAAAAATAGTTGACAACTAATTTGTATTGTCAGCTTATTTCGGTTCAAGCAAACATGTCCGGCGCTTGGTAGACAGGACCTACTACTGCCTCGGGGCTCAACTAAACTGCGAGGAGATAATTCATTATGTTTCATGGCTTGAGGATCTTAATACTGTCAAGACAAATTTTTTTCCTAAACTTAGAAATGTTAGTACTCAAAACGTGCGACCAATGGTGATCGTATTGAACTACGGTCACATCTATAATCAAAAGATGGTAAGATTTTAAATATTTGTCCTTAATTAGTGCATCTTTTGCATACATTATTTTTGAAGCTAAACTTTCATTGCTTAGTATATTAATTACTATACGATGTTGTTCAACAGGGACTTCCGATGACAGTTGTGCCTCAGTGGATCGAGACAAAAGGTCGCATGTCAATGGTTAGCTTACGACCAAGATTTCCTACATTGCACATGAGTGCATTCAGGATTTCTGAAAGCGAAGAATGCTTAATAGTGAAAGATTGGAGCAAAATTGTTAACGATCGCAGAGAAGTACTAGGGGGCAGTAAGGAGAAGCGCAACCCAAGATTAGGAGACAGATTCATCTGCATGCTCCAGTATGATGAATCAGGAGAGCTATACATGTTCTATGCTATTCTACCTGAGAGGGAGCAGCAGGATCAGTAGCTACTAGTTCATGCTCTTAATTAGTACTTGTCTCATGTCCGTGTCCTGAACTTCGATCTTGGTGAAGATTATGTTGAACTTGATGATATCTTTGCTTCTGTTACAAAGTGAATGTTTCCTCTTTAAGCTAGCCAGCGTTGATGATGATTAGATAGCTAGCGCGGTAATGACTATGATGATTAAATAGTGGTAATTAGACGACTACGATGATTTTTAGCTAGCTAGAGTTTATTTATTTATTAATATGCGATGATGATGATGATGATGATGATGATGACGACTACAACTCATTATAACGTAAAACAATCCTAAATTAAATTGATAACACAAATTTAATTGAAAAATACAAAATAAAACAAAAACCCACAACCATTTAGTACCGGTTGGTGTTACCAGCCGGTACTAAAGGGCTCCCGGCCCCCGGAGCTGGCTCGTGCCACGTGGTTCCCCTTTAGCACCGGTTCATGCTGAACCGGTACTAAAGGGGGGGGGTCCTTCAGTGCCGAAAGGTTAGTGCCGGTTCCATAACCGGCACTAAAGGCCCTTACAAACCGGTACTAATGGCCCGTTTTCTACTAGTGCATGTCAACTTTAGCCATTAGGCATGTCGTGGTCTTAGAGGGTCGCTCCAAAAATTTAATCACATAGAGACTGTTCTCGACATGCCCAACAAAGGCTACTTTAAGAGTCTTGCTCCAAAAGGGGGCCATAATATCAATATCAAAGAAAGTGGCAAAGCCCATGAGTGCAAGTTGACGAACAGAAAGTAAGTTGTATGCAAGGGACTCAACAAGCATGACTTTCTCGATTATGAGATCATTACAAATGACAGCCTTGCCAAGACCCAATACCTTAGAAGATGAGGCATCACCCCACTCGACATTGGTGGGCATAGATGAAATCTTGTGCACGTCCACCACCAAGTCCTTTCTTCCGGTCATATGATTTGTGGCTCCACTATCGAGCAACCATGACCCCCACCGGAAGCAAACACCTACAAGAGATCAATGCTTGGTTTTCGCTACCCATTTTGTAATGGGTCCTTTGATGTTAGTAACAAGGGTCTTAGGAACCCATATAGACCATTCAATGTACTCATAAGGAGAACCAAAATATTTGGCATAAGCATGCCCATCACTAGCATGGCATAACACATAAGAAGGTTAAATTTGCTGGCTTTGTTGGAAGGGGTGGCATTGCCCTTCTTGACACCACCACCCTTCACATTGTTCTTCTTCTCCTTAGAAACACCCTCTCCCTCCTTCACAAAAGTTTGCTTGAGGAGAGGAGGTCGTTTGGCCTTGTCGTTCTTCTTCTTGTTCTTGGACTTGGGTGCAAACACAATTCCCTCCTTGCCCACAACTTCCTTTTGATTACTCAAAAGGTCATTGAGGTTCTTCTCACCTTGTATGCACGACACAAGGCCTTTCTCAAGTTGCTCCTTCAACTTGGCATTATCCTCCGCAAGATGCACATGCTCACAACACGGGTTAGTAGCATTTGCACTATCAATTAAAACCATATGAGTAAATATGGCTTTCTCCTTGGTTAGCTTCACTTGGAGTTGAGCACGAGACTCTTTGAGGCTATCATGAGAACCTTTCAAGGCCTTGTGAGCCTTGTCAAGTATAGAAAACTCCTCCTTGCGTCTAGCATGGTCAACCCCAAGTTTAGCCTTCTCGGAATTGAGCACACGAGAAACAACAAGAGCATGATCAAGATATTTCTTTAGTTTAGCATGATCATCATTGTGTGACTCCTCAAGAGCCAAACGATGACCACGCTCTTCCTCAAGCTCATTAGAGAGATCCGATATCTCATTGGCATAGTCACGACTATGCCCTTCCATCTTAGAGATGGTTTCTTTGTGAGCCTCGATCATGTCATTGGCTTCACCAAGTTATTCCAAGAGAGCAACAAAGTGCTTCTTTTGTTTACCCTTGAGCTTACTCATAAAAGACTCAAACTCATTTTCTTCCTCCTTCGATCCCTCACTTTCATCAATGCAATCCGTCAAGGAAGGATTAGTAGTGATGGTGGTTCTGATGTTGGGGGTTTACCTTTTTGGTGGCTTTGGCCATGAGGCACATGGTGGTGCTATTCTCGTTTGGTGAGTCGAAGAGGGACACCCGGCAATGGCAACGGAGGCCATGGCGACCGTCTCACCGTCTTCATCATCATCGTCCTCATTGTACTCTTCTTGTGCCATGCTACCTCTTGACCATGCATTGGTTTTCCCTTGAAGAGTAAGGGTGATGCAACAAAGTAGCGTAAGTATTTCCCTCCATTTTTGAGAACCAAGGTATCAATCCAGTAGGAGGTAACATGCAAGTCCCTAGTACCTGCACAAATAAACGAGATCCTCGCAACCAATGCGATAAAGGGGTTGTCAATCCCTTCACGGTCACTTACGAAAGTGATATCTTATAGCGATAATAAGATAAATTTTTTGGTATTTTTATTATATAGATTGGAAAATAAAGATTGCAACATAAACAACGATAGAAATAGCAAGTGGATAGGAAAATAATATGATGGAAGATAGACCGAGAGGGGCATAGGTTTCACTAGTGGCTTCTCTCAAGATAGCAAATTCTACGGTGGGTGAACAAATTACAGTCGAGCAATTGATAGAAAAGCACATAATTATGAGAATATCTAGACATGATCATGTATATAGGCATCACGTCTGCGACAAGAAGACCAAAACGATTCTGTATCTACTACTATTACTCCACACATCGACCGCTATCCAGCATGCATCTAGAGTATTAAGTTCATAAGAATAGAGTAACGCATTAGGCTAGATGACATGATGTAGAGGGACAAACTCAAGCAATATGATATAAAGCCCATCTTTTTATCCTCGATGGCAAAAATACAATACATGCCTTGCTGCCCTTGCTGTCACTGGGAAAGGACACCACAAGATTGAACCCAAAGCTAAGCACTTGTCCCATTGCAAGAAAGATCAATCTAGTAGGCCAAACCAAACTGATAAATTGAAGAGACTTGCAAAGATATTAAATCATGCATAAAAGAATTTAGATAAGAATCAAATATTGTTCATAGATAATCTTGATCATAAACCCACAATTCATCCGATCTCGAGAAACACACCGCAAAAACAATTACATCGAATAGATCTCCAAGAGAATCCAGGAGAACTTTGTATTGAGATCCAAAGAGAGAGAAGAAGCCATCTAGCTAATAACTATGGACCCGAAGGTCTGTCGTAAACTACTCACACATCATCGGAGAGGATATGGTGTTGATGTAGAAGCCCTCCGTGATCGATTCCCCCTCCGGCGGAGCGCCGAAAAAGGCCCCAAGATGGGATATCACGGGTACAGAAGGTTGCGACGGTGGAAATAGGGTTTTGTGGTGCTCTCGGATGTTACTAGGGTATATCAGTATATATAGGCGAAAGAAGAAGGTCAGGGGAGCCACGAGGGTGGGGGCGCGCCTTCCCCCCTAGGAGCGCCCTCCTACCTCGTGTCCGCCTCGTTTCTTCCATGACGTCCACTCCAAGTCTCCTGGATTGCATTTGTTCCAAAAATAACTCTCCCAAAGGTTTCATTCCTTTTGGATTCCGTTTTATATTCCTTTTTTGCAAAACACTGAAATAGGCAAAAAAAACAACAATTTTCATCGGGCCTTTGGTTAGTAGGTTCGTCCCAAATATAATATAAAAAGGTATATTAAAGCCCATTAAAATCCAAAACATATAATATAAAAGCATGGAACAATAAAAAATTATATATACGTTGGAGACGTATCAAGCATCCCCAAGCTTAATTCCTACTCATCCTCGAGTAGGTAAATGATAAAAACAGAATTTTTGATGTGGAATGCTACCTAACATAATTCTCAATGTAATTTTCTTTATTGTGGCATGAATGTTCATATACGAAAGATTCAATACAAAAGTTCAATATTGACATAAAAATAATAATACTTCAAGCATACAAACAAAGCAATCATGTCTTCTCAAAATAACATGGCCAAAGAAAGTTATCCCTACAAAATCATATAGTCTGGCTATGCTCTACCTTCATCACACAAAGTATTTAAATCATGCACAACCCCGATGACAAGCCAAGCAATTGTTTCATACTTTTGATGTTCTCAAACTTTTTCAATCTTCACGCAATACATGAGCGTCAGCCATGGATATAGCACTATATGTGGAATAGAATGGTGGTTGTCGAGAAGACAAAAAAGAAGAAGATAGTCTCACGTCAACTAGGCATATCAACGGGCTATGGAGATGCCCATCAATAGATATCAATGTGAGTGAGTAGGGATTGCCATGCAACGGTTGCACTAGAGCTATAAGTGTATGAAAGCTCAAAAAGAAACTAAGTGGGTGTGCATCCAACTTGCTTGCTCACGAAGACCTAGGGCATTTTGAGGAAGCCCATCATTGGAATATACAAGCCAATTTCTATAATGTAAAATTCCTACTAGTATATGGAAGTGACAACATAGGATACTCTATATCATGAAGATCATGGTGCTACTTTGAAGCACAAGTGTGGTAAAAGGATAGTAACATTGTCCCTTCTCTCTTTTTCTCTCATTTTTTTCTTTGGGATTTTTCCTCTTTTTTATGGCCTATTTTTTTTTTAATTTTTTTCACTTTTTTCTTTTCTTCCGGAGTCTCATCCCAACTTGTGGGGGAATCATAGTCTCCATCATCCTTTCCTCACTTGGGACAATGCTCTAATAATGATGATGGTCACAATTTTATTTACTTACAACTCGATACTAGAACAAAATATGACTCTATGTGAATGCCTCCAGCGGTTTACCGGGATATGTAATGAATCAAGAGTTACATGTATGAAAGAATTATAAAGGTGGCTTTGCCATAAATACTATGTCAACTACATGATCATGCAAAGCAATATGACAATGATGTAACGTGTCATAACAAACGGAACGGTGGTAAGTTGCATGACAATATATCTCGGAATGGCTATGGCAATGCCATAATAGGTAGGTATGATGGCTGTTTTGAGGAAGGTATATTGTGGGTGTATGGTATCAGTGAAACTTGTGCGGTGCTAAAGAGGCTAGCAATGGTGGAAAGGTGAGAGTGTGTATAATCCATGGACTTAACATTAGTCATAAAGAACTCACATACTTATTGCAAAAATCTATTTGTTATCTAAACAAAGTACTATACGCATGCTCCTAGGGGGATAGATTGACGGAAAAGACCATCGCTCATCCCCGACCGCCACTCATAAGAAAGAAAATCAATAAATAAATCATGCTCCGACTTCATCACATAACGGTTCACCATACGTGCATGCTACGGGAATCAAGAACTTTAGAACAAGTATTTCGCAAATTCACAACTACTCAACTAGCATGACTCTAATATCACCATCTTCATATCTCAAAACAATCATCAAGTGTCAAACTTCTCATAGTATTCAATGCACTTTTTATGAAAGTTTTTATTATACCCATCTTGGATGCCTATAATATTAGGACTAATTTTATAGCCAAAGAAAATTACCATGCTATTCTAAAAGACTCTCAAAATAATATAAATGAAGCATAAGAGATCAATAATTTCTACAAAATGAAACCACCATTGTGCTCTTAAAAAGGTATAAGTGAAGCACTAGAGCAAAATTATCTAGCTCAAAAGATATAAGTGAAGCACTTAGAGTATTCTAAAAAATTCCGACTTATGTGTGTCTTTCCAAAAGATGTGTACACAAAGGATGATTGTGGTAAACTAAAAAGCAAAGACTCAAATCATACAAGATGCTCCAAGCAAAACACATATCATGTGGTGAATAAAAATATAGCCTCAAGTAAAGTTACCGATGGATGAAGACGAAAGAGGGGATGCCTTCCGTGGCATCCCCAAGCTTAGGCTTTTGGTTGTCCTTGAATTTTAACTTGGGGTGCCTTGGGCATCCCCAAGCTTAGGCCCTTGCCACTCCTTATTCCAAAATCCATGAAATATTTACCCAAAACTTGAAAACTTCACAACACAAAACTCAACAGAAAATCTCATGAGCTCCGTTAGTATAAGAAAACAAACTACCACTTCAAGGTACTGTAATTAAATCATTATTTATTTATATTTGTGTTAAACCTAATGTATTCCAACTTCTCTATGGTTCATACCCCCCGATACTAGCCATAGATTCAACAAAATAAGCAAACAACACACGAAAAACAGAATCTGTCGGAAACAGAACAGTCTGTAGTAATCTCTAGGTTTCGAATACTTATGTAACCCAAAAATTCTGAAATAAATTTGTGGACGTCAGTAATGTGTCTATTAATAATCTTCAGAAAGAATCAACCTAATATCTATCTCCATTCAAAAATGGCAGCAAATCTCGTGAGCACTAAAGTTTCTGTTTTCTACAGCAAGATCGCAAAGACTTACACCAAGTCTTCCCAAAGGTTCTACTTGGCACAAACACTAATTAAAACATAAAACCACCTATTAAAAGAAGCTATATGAATTATTTATTACTAAACAGGAACAAAAAACAAGAAAATAAAATAAAATTGGGTTGCCTCCCAACAAGCGCTATCGTTTAACGCCCATAGCTAGGCATAAAAACAAGAATAGATCTAGGTATTGTTGTCTTTGTTATGCAATCCGTAAGTGGCTTCCATAATAGATTCATAAGGTAATTTAATTTTTCTTCCTAGGAAAGTTTTCCATTCATGTCCTTAATGGAAATTGGAATATAATATTTCCTTCTTTTGTATCAATAATTGCATCAATCGTTGTAAGGAAAGGTCTACCAAGAATAATAGGACATGTAGGATTGCAATCTATATCAAGAACAATGAAATCTACGGGCACATAATTCCTATTTGAAACAATAAGAACATCATTAATCCTTCCCATAGGTTTCTTAATAGTGGAATCCGGAAGATGCAAATTTAAAGAACAATCATCAAATTCACGAAAACCTAACACATCACACAAAATTCTTGGAATCGTGGAAACACTAGCACCCAAATCACATAAACATAGCATTCATGATCTCTAATTTTAATTTTAATAGTAGGTTATTCATGAGGATAATAAAAAGCATCAGCATTTTCCATGTTATTACCACTATACTTATCAATGATAACCTCCCCAATTTTAGACATGATGGCAGCAATTTGCACAAAGAACGGGCACACAAAAAGCAAGAAGAAGAGTGAACGGAAAATAGGTGAACGGAAAAGAGGGCGAATAAATCGGCAAGGGTGAAGTGGGGGAGAGGAAAACGAGAGGCAAATGGCAAATAATGTAATGCGATGGATAAGAGCTTGTGATGGGTATTTGGTATGTCTTGACTTGTGCGTAGATCTCCCTGGCAATGGCGCCAGAAATGGCATGTTGATGGGAGATCAAATCTTCACTTGACTTGGTGCAACCTCCCCGGCAATGGTGCCAGAAATCCATCTTGGTACCTCTTGAGCATGTGTTGGTTTTCCCTTGAAGAGGAAAGGATGATGCTGCAAAGTAGCATAAGTATTTCCCTTAGTTTTTGAGAACCAAGGTATCAATCCAGTAGGAGGTAACACGCAAGTCCCTAGTACCTGCACAAACAAACAAGAACCTCGCAACCAACACGATAAAGGGGTTGTCAATCCCTTCATGGTCACTTACGAAAGTGAGATCTGATAGACATAATAAGATAAATATTTTTGGTATTTTTATTGTATAGATTGGAAAATAAAGATTGCAAAATAAGCAACGATAGAAATAGCAAGTGGATAGGAAAATAATATGATGGAAGATAGACCCGGGGGCCATAGGTTTCTCTAGTGGCTTCTCTCAAGATTGCAAATTATACGGTGGGTGAACAATTTACTGTTGAGCAATTGATAGAAAAGCGCATAATTATGAGAATATCTAGGCATGATCATGTATATAGGCATCACGTCCGTGACAAGTAGACTGAAACGATTCTGCATCTACTACTATTACTCCACACATCGACCGCTATCCAGCATGCATCTAGAGTATTAAGTTCATAAGAATAGAGTAACACATTAGGCTAGATGACATGATGTAGAGGAATAAACTCAAGCAATATGATATAAACCCCATCTTTTTATCCTCGATGGCAACAATACAATACATGCCTTGCTGCCCATGTTTTCACTAGGAAAGGACACTGCAAGATTGAACCCAAAGCTAAGCACTTCTCCCATTGCAAGAAAGATCAATCTAGTAGGCCAAACCAAACTGATAAATCGAAGAGACTTGCAAACATATTAAATCATGCATAAAAGAATTCAGAGAAGAATCAAATATTGTTCATAGATAATCTTGATCATAAACCCACAATTCATCGGATCTCGACAAACACACCACAAAAACAATTACATCGAATAGATCTCTAAGAGAATCTAGGAGAACTTTGTATTGAGATCAACAGAGAGAGAAGAAGTCATCTAGCTAATAACTATGGACTCAAAGGTCTATGGTAAACTACTCACACATCATTGGAGAGGCTATGGTGTTGATGTAGAAGCCCTCCGTGATCGATTCCCCCTCCGGCGGAGCGCCGGAAAAGGCCCCAAGATGGGATCTCATGGGTACAGAAGGTTGCGGCGGTGGAAATAGGATTTTTTGGTGCTCTCGGATGTTTTCGGGGTATATGAGTATATAGGCATAAGAAGTAGGTTAGTGGAGCCACAAGGGTGGGGGGCGCGCCCTCCTACCTCGTGGCTGCCTCGTTTCTTCCTTGACGTCCACTCCAAGTCTCCTTGATTGCGTTTGTTCCAAAAATAACTCTCCCAAAGGTTTCATTCCTTTTGGATTCCATTTGATATTCCTTTTCTGCGAAACACTGAAATAGGCAAAAAAACAGCAATTTGCACTGGGCCTTTGGTTAGTAGGTTAGTCCCAAAAATAATATAAAAAGGTATATTAAAGCCCATTAAACATCGAAAACAGATAATATAATAGCATGGAACAATAAAAAATTATAGATACATTGGAGACGTATCAAGCAACCCCAAGCTTAATTCCTGCTCGTCCTCGAGTAGGTAAATGATGAAAACAGAATTTTTGATGTGGAATGCTACATAACATAATTCTCAATGTAATTTTGTTTATTGTGGCATGAATGTTCAGATCCTAAAGATTCAAGGCAAAAGTTTAATACTGACATAAAAATAATAATACTTCAAGCATACAATCTAAGCAATCATGTCTTCTCAAAATAACATGGCCAAAGAAAGTTATCCCTACAAAACCATATAGTCTGGCTATGCTCTATCTTCATCACACAACGTATTTAAATCATGCACAACCCCGATGACAAGCCAGGCAATTCTTTCATACTTTTGATGTTCTCAAACTTTTTCAATCTTCACGCAATACATGAGCGTGAGCCATGGATATAGCACCATAGGTGGAATAGAATGGTGGTTGTGGAGAAGAAAAAAGGAAGAAGATAGTCTCACATCAACTAGCATATCAACGGGCTATGGAGATGCCCATCAATAGATATAAATGTGTAGCGACCCGACCTGAATGGATCAAGTCTCTGTGCTTAAGTGTCATCCCTGGATCGGTATGCTGACACACACAGTACTCGAGGATTTATAACAGAGGTAAATCACATGTAAAAGTAACGTAAATACTATTACCTCAATCCAAAATAGCGGAAGTAACAAGGTTGTGGATTCCCATCAACACCAACGGCAAAGTTGAGTGTAGAAGTCGTAACCCTAATGTATCACTTACTCGTCGTAAGAAATCCTGCAACATGAGACGTTGCAGCCACAAAGGGTCAGAACAATGAATGTACTGGCAAATTCACACCATAGAGAATGATGAACAATGGCTATCACTACATGCATATTTGGCTGGTGGAAAAGCTCTACGGTTATAAGGTTTTTGCGAAAAGCCAATTTTTCCCTACTTCAAAGGAACAAATTTTATTTAACTATCATGGTGGTTGTTGAACATTGAGAATGGTTGACGGCATTCTCAATCCCAATTAAGTAACATCATTAAACCCAACAAACTTAATTTAAAGTAACGTGATGAGATTCACATGATAATCCAAGAACTAGATACTCAAGATGTCCATAACCGGGGACACGGCTAACCATGATTAGTTTATACACTCTGCAGAGGTTTGCGCACTTTTCCCAACAAGACTCGATCTCCTCCGTTGGATTTCGTGTTTGAGAAACGGATGACCGAGACATAGTTTTTCAGAAGCGTTTGCACCTTACGATGGGTAGACCGTACCACCTACAACCCCTACATCTGCTAGTCTACCACTGTAAGAGTTCGCACGACTTAATCAACTATGCTAGAGCCCATAATAGCTTGTGGCTGCACACGGAAGTTTCTAGCATGAATAATCTTATGATCCCTTTGAGCCTGGGTGGCGGACCGTAGGATGATCACACGGTATATCCCCGGGATCTCCTAGGACAACACTGGTATATCCCCAGGTGTCCGGGTAAGTCCACTGGTATATTCCCAGGGTGCCCCTAGCAATCCACCCAGATGTGTATTTAAGTTGCCACCTTAAGTTGAACCATTAAATAACAATATCACATCTGTCATGGATTTCACTCATACCCAAACCACGTCTACGAGCATAGCATAGCAATATAAGCAATGCGTAGAAGCAACTCCCTAGGGTTTGATAGTAACAGGGCAATAGGTTCCTACCTCAGTAACTACTTCCCAATACCCACATGTTATCAATCCTACTCATGCAATGTTTGAGGGTTGAAACTAATGCATAAAATCTGGGTACGAAAGGGATATGATCAAAGTGTGAACTTGCCTGCAATGTCGATGAAGATGATTCACACTCAAAACTCTTGATAGTTCTACTTGTCACACTCCGGTCAATCTATCGTAAGCAAGCAGTAGTAACCACACATAAGCAATCACTCCAAAGATCAGAAAGAACGGAGAAGACGATTCGAAAAACTTCAAAACCAAGCGAATAACTCTTGCAAAATAAATCAATTTCTAACAGTACCAAAATTATATGAATTTGGCCTTATTAGAATGTTTAGGTCAAGAGCTTCGATTTGCAAAAAGAATCAACTCAAACGGAGCTACGAAACTCAAGTTATGAACAAACGAAGTTTGAATTCAAATATGATCTAATTCAAATTTTAAACTTTGCAAAAATATTTTTGAGTTGGATTAATGGTTAGAGGATATCATAACGAAGACGTGAGCGTTGGTTTCGTTGGATTTGGACAAACGAGCGAAAAGTTATAGTCGTTTGAAAATCAGGGACTAATTTGTAAATAAAATCATCACAGATAGGTCCTTGGCCGAGAATTATAATAAAAAGAAAAATCCTATCTAACGAACGTTCTCTACGGAGGCGTACACGACGAAAACCGTTCGCTAAAGAAGCTAACTAATGAACGTTCACTACATAAATAAACCTAAACAAAACCGGTTTTATAACAAAACCGATCTAGGGGTTTTTTTTAACAAAAACCAAACCGGTGAACGGGGCGGTCTATTACCGGTTCGTGGTGTCGGCGGCGGCGGTTGCAAACTCCGGCGAGGGCGGCGCGCTCTGGTGCGGCGGCGCGCGGGGAAGGCGAGCGGCGGCTCTGGCATGTGGCGCGCGGCTGCGGGAGGCGGCGAGCGACGCGGGGCAAGGAGCGACAGGCGGCGGCGGGGGGGCGCGGGGCGGGGAGGCGGAGCTGCGGGGCTGTGGCGGCGGTGGCGATCTGTGGCGGCGGCGGATCGGGGTCCAGGGGGGCCCGGTTTCGGCTTAAATAGGGGGGGCGGCGAACCTCGGGAGGAGTCCCGAGCCCCCACGATGGCGCGGCGGTGCTCCGAGCGGAGTCCCGCTCGAAGACGGAGGCGGAGGCGGCGGGGCGCTGGGCTGCGGCCTGGCCCGGTTGGCTGGGCCGGCCCAGTCAGGATTTAAAAAAAACATTTTCAAACAAATAAAATAATAAAAGCAAAATAAATAAAATATTATATAGGCATATAATATATCAAAATTTTCAGAAAAAGATTCTCTACGACATGAACATTTTTATAAATTCAAATAAAATTCACACAAATTCAGATAAATCAAAGAGTGCTACTGGTCTAATAAAATCCAATAAAAATCATTTTAAAAATACCAAAATGATTTCAAATTATTTTTTCTCCAATTTTCTGTTGTAGGGAATCATGTTACCCTAATTTCCATATATCTTATTTTTTAAGAAAAGTAATTTGAATAAAACTCAAATAACTCCAAATTGAAAATAAATTCAAAAGAACTTTGAATTTAATTCTTTGAAACTCCCAACTCATATTTCATATAATTTGAAGAAGTCATTTTATCTCCTCTCGTGAAAATCATTGAGTTGCATAAAGTTTCAGAATTGGAGATATTTTCCAAATGAAATTCAACTATTTTCAACACCTCTTGTCATTTAAATAAATGGAAGAAGTCATGTCATCTTCTCTCTAGGGTTTTGTGATGAAAAGAATTTGAATTCTCGGGGATCAAAATAAAAATGTGAAAGTTTGGGGAAGTCCTTTTATTCCCTCTCATTTAACTTTCAAAAAGCTTCGTATTTCACTCACTTTCAGTCAATCAATCAAACATTCAATCAAATCTATCTATTTATTATAACATTCGAGAATTTTGAATTTTGGGATGTTACAAACCTACCACCCTTAAAAGGAATCTCGTCCTCGAGATTCGGAGAGGCTAGAAAGAAATAGGTTGGGTTTGGGGTCTTCCCAAAATCCATCGATCGTCTTCAGCGTCTCAGGTGCTACCACCCTTAGAAACATTGTTACGGTCCCATCAATACTCGTATACTCCATCCTTATTCTTGACAAGTCCGGTCTTCTCAGATCATAAGGATAATTCCTTCTCCGGCTCTTCCGACAGCGGCATAACCTTTTCCTCAATTCTTCTGTACTTTCATCATGGTAAGGTTATTCCAAGACTGGGTCTTCTTAGCTGACGGGTCTGGCGCCATTACTAACTAACTATCGATATCTCATGGTGGTTAACAATTTAGGGTTTCTCCTGCACGAAATGGGTCTGGTTGATCCTCACCGTATAACCTACGGTTGGCAAAAGCTGCCCTGTACAAGGGAAAATACTTATACCATTCTAAGGTTCAAACAAGGTTTACTATCATCGTCTCCCTACTATAGGTAAGTCACTCAGATTTACCATCCCATATAGCAAGGCGAATTACAAGAGTAAGTCGGTATGGTGATCAATCCATCCCACACCCAAATCATTACCTTGTATACGGTTTAGCGAATCACGCATTCTAACACTCGGTCATCCTCACAAGCATTGCAGAATTTCTCTTGTCCATGAACTACATTTGGAATAATCCATTGATTCTGCAAGCCAAGCAACCATCTATCGTTCCTTCATAACTCTCAGGTTTTGCGTAACTCCTATAAGATCGTCTGTCGATAAAATTTTTAACTTCTTTCAGGGTTTTTCCTTCAGCAAGAATGTGCTTGCTTCTTGGCAGGTCCTGGGGCCTGTGGGTTATGGCCCATCTCATCACTTGTAGTCCTTGAACTTATCATCGGGCAACTGATCATTATTCCAACTTCCAACTTCCTAGTATTCTTAAATCCATCCAATTGTATTGTCTTCCTTCCTTCTATTGGCACCAAACTAGGACATGATTACTCAGACTCATCATGGAGTTTCCATTGATCCATATTTCCAACATCACACCTCCTTTATATCCAATAGTAATTCGTCTCTTCATCCTCGTGGGTTATCCCACATACCGAGATATAAACTTATACTTATGGAGTCCATATTCCACTTCGTGGAACATCATTATCCTTTCCAGGGTCAAGCGTCCTTGCAGGGGAATATTGGCCATCTCTAAATGGCACTTCTTCAACTGGGAAACGTGAAACACATCATGGACTCCTGACAGTCCTTCGGGTGACTCCAACTTGTTGGCCACTTCTCCCATACGCTCCAAAACTCGGTATGGTCCTACAAATCTCGGGGCTAACTGTCCCTTAACTCCAATCCGTTTAACTCCTCGCATAGGGGACACGCGAAGACATGATCTGTCTCCAATTTCATAGACTACCTCCTTGAGTTTTTGAGTCTACATAACTCTTCTGCCTGGACTGAGCTACCTTCAGTCTATCTCGAATCAACTTAACATTCTCTTCTGACTCCTTGATCACTTTTGGTCCAAACAACTAACGGTCTCCAAATTCATCCCACATACTCTTGGGGCATCACGCATATCGAGACAAAACTCGTATTCATTTTGTCCGAAATCCACTCAGTGGAGTATCTTTATCTTTTCCAGGGGTCAACGGTTCTTACAAGGTACTACCACCCTTAAAATGCACAAATCTTCCATAGACCATATTTCTCATATCCTCAAAAATGGTCAAAATTCTTCTTCATAGGGTAACAACTCATAAAATCCATATCAGTACCAACGATGCTAACTTTATTCATTGATTACAATCTCTCACTTTTCCATTACATGTCTCAACTCAACACCTCAATATAGAAGAAAAATGTTCTCACTTCTACTACTCGATTTCTTTTGTTGCAAACTCAACTATCTAGCACAAGTTTCCTTCTCCTTAGGGAATTCTCTGGCAAAGTGCCCTGCTCCATTACAACTAAAACATATTACTTCTGACTAGTCTCGAGGTTTCCTTTTTGGGCAACTGTTGAGGTAGTGCCCTGACTCCTTGCACCTGTAACAGGTGATATGACTCAGGTCCCTCCTGGAATCCAATCTGCTTCTCTTCCTGGACCTTTCCATGCCAATCATGGCTTCTATTTCTTGTGGGTCATATTCTACTTCCTCTGTCGGGAATTCTACTAGATCCCCCATTCATACAATTCTGGGAGATGTGTCCTTCTTCTCCACATGAATAGCATGACTTGGTGCAGGGTTTAATTAGTTCTTCTTTGGGTGTGTCCTCCACCTCTTCCTTCATCACGAGTTCTTCTAAAAATTCCATAAGGGCTCCTTTCATTACTTCTTTCTTCTGCTAGATGGTTCGTTGTACCATGGGGTAAATGTGACACTGAGCAGGATGGTGGGTAGTCCCTTCACACAAGAAACAAGTAATCTGCCTAATTGGGCATTCTTCAACTGGGTGACTTCCTTCACAATTAGGGCATTCATCCTTGTGTTCTTTATGCGTGTGTCCTATTTCTCGACAAATCTTGCATGCACAAGGTTTCTTCATATCCTTTCCATAATTCTTCAACTTCTGGGACACAAGCTGAGACTTTGGCAGAGTCAACTTAAATTCTTTCCAAGTCGTTACTCCTTGCCATCCATTGATGGTTTGGTACATCCTCCACCAAGTAGCAGCACCTCTTTCAAAGCACTGAAGAGCATGCTGGGTCACATCATGTCCAACTATAGGGTTATTCTTCATGTGATCCTCCATGTTCTGAATCCATTGGTCCGTCTGCAATTGACTCATCGGTCCTCTATTGGGTCCATGGGTTTTGGGTGAGATAAGAGAGATAGAGAGGGATACACACAATACAAACAAAAGTTTTGAGACATATAATATATAGGCATATAATATAAGTAAAATAAAATAAAATAAGTAAAATAAAATCCACACATGGGCGCGGAAAGAGACATTTTCAGACAAATAAAATAATAAAAGCAAAATAAGTAAAATATTATATAGGCATATAATATATCAAAATTTTCAGAAAAAGATTCTCTACGACATGAACATTTTTATAACTTCAAATAAAATCCACACAAATTCAGATAAATCAAAGAGTGCTACTGGTCTAATAAAATCCAATAAAAATCATTTTAAAAATACCAAAATGATTTCAAATTAATTTTTCTCCGATTTTCTGTTGTAGGGAATCATGTTACCCTAATTTCCATATATTTTATTTTTGGAGAAAAGTAATTTGAATAAAACTCAAATAACTCCAAATTGAAAATAAATTCAAAAGAACTTTGAATTTAATTTTTTGAAACTCCCAACTCATATTTCATATAATTTGAAGAAGTCATTTTATCTCCTCTCGTGAAAATCATTGAGTTGCAAACGTTTCAGAATTGGAGATATTTTCCAAATGAAATTCAAATATTTTCAACACCCCTTGTCATTTAAATAAATGGAAGAAGTCATGTCATCTTCTCTCCAGGGTTTTGTGATGAAAAGAATTTGAATTCTCGGGGATCAAAAGAAAAAGGTGAAAGTTTGGGAAAGTCCTTTTATTCCCTCTCATTTAACTTTCAAAAAGCTTCGAATTTCACTCACTTTCAGTCAATCAATCAAACATTCAATCAAATCTATCTATTTATTATAACATTCCAGAATTTAGAATTTTGGGATGTTACACAATGTGAGTGAGTAGGGATTGCCATGCAACAGATGCACTAGAGCTCTAAGTGTCTGAAAGCTTAAAAAGAAACTAAGTGGGTGTGCATCCAAATCGCTTGCTCACGAAGACCTAGGGCATTTTGAGGAAGCCCATCATTGGAATATACTAGCCAAGTTCTATAATGTAAAATTCCTACTAGTATATGAAAGTGACAACATAGGAGACTCTCTATCATGAAGATCATGGTGCTACTTTGAATCACAAGTGTGGTAAAAGGATAGTAACATTGTCCCTTCTCTCTTTTTCTTTCATTTTTTTATTTGGGCCTTTTCCTCTTCTTTTTTATGGCCTTTTTTTCTTTTTTTTCTTTTCGTCCGGAGTCTCATCCCGAAATGTGGGGGAATCATAGTCTCCATCATCTATCCTCACTTGGGACAATGCTCTAATAATGATGATCATCACACTTTTATTTACTTACAACTCAAAAATTACAACTGGATACTAGAACAAAATATGACTCTATGTGAATGCCTCCGGCGGTGTACCGAGATATACAATGAATCAAGAGTGACATCTATGAAAGAATTATAAAGGTGGCTTTGCCACAAATACGATGTCAACTACATGATCATGCAAAGCAATATGACAATGATGTAACATGTTATAACAAACATAATGGTGGTAAGTTGCATGGCAATATATCTCGGAATGGCTATGTAAATGCCATAATAGGTAGGTATGGTGGCTGTTTTGAGGAAGGTATATTGTGGGTGTATGGTACCGATGAAAGTTGCGCGGTACTAGAGAGGCTAGCAATGGTGGAACGGTGAGAGTGCGGATAATCCATGGACTCAACATTAGTCATAAAGAACTCACGTACTTATTGCAAAAATCAATTACTTATCGAAACAAAGTACTGCACGCATTCTCCTAGGGAGACAGATAGGTAGGAAAAGACCATCGCTCGTCCCCGACCGCCACTCATAAGGAACACAATCAATAAATAAATCATGCTCCAACTTCATCACATAACGGTTCACCATACGTGCATGCTACAGGAATCACAAACTTTAGAACAAGTATTTCTCAAATTCACAACTACTCAACTAGCATGACTCTAATATCACCATCTTCATATCTCAAAACAATCATCAAGTGTCAAACTTCTCATAGTATTCAATGCACTTTTAATGAAAGTTTCTATTATACCCATCTTGGATGCCTATCATATTAGGACTAATTTTATAGCCAAAGAAAACTACCATGCTATTGTAAAAGACTCTCAAAACAATATAACTGAAGCATGATATCAATAATTTCTATAAAATGAAACCACCACCGTGCTCTTAAAAAGGTATAAGTGAAGCACTAGAGCAAAAATATCTAACTCAAAAGATATAAGTGAAGCACATAGAGTATTCTATTAAATTATGATTTATGTGTGTATTTCCAAAAGGTGTGTACAGCAAGGATGATTGTGGTAAACTAAAAAGCAAAGACTCAAATAATACAAGACGCTCCAAGCAAAACACATATCATGTGGTGAATAAAAATATAGCCTCAAGTAAAGTTGCCGATGGATCAAGACGAAAGAGGGGATGCCTTCCGGGGCATCCCTAAGCTTAGTATTTTGGTTGTCCTTGAATTTTACCTTGGGGTGCCTTGGGCATCCCAATCTTAGGCTCTTTCCACTCCTTATTCCAAAATCCATGAAATCTTTACCCAAAACTTGAAAACTTCACAACACAAAACTCAACAGAAAATCTCATGAGCTTCGTTAGTTTAAGAAAACAAACCGCCACTTCAAGGTACTGTAATGAACTCATTATTTATTTATATTGGTGTTAAACCTACTGTATTCCAACTTCTCTATGGTTCATATCCCCCGATACTAGCCATAGATTCATCAAAATAAGCAAACAACACACAAAAAACAGAATCTGTCAAAAATAGAAGAGTCTGTAGTAATATGTAGGTTTCGAATACTTATGCAACACAAAAAATTCTGAAATAAATTTTTGGCCGTGAGGAATTTGTCTATTAATCATATGCAGAAAGAATCAACCTAATCTCAATCGCCAGTAAAAACTGGCAGCAAATCTCGTGAGCGCTAAAGTTTCTGTTTTTTACAGCAAGATCGCAAAGACTTCCCACAAGTCTTCCCAAAGGTTCTACTTGGCACAAACACTAATTAAAAACATAAAACCACATCTAAACAGAAGATAGATGAATTATTTATTACTAAACAGGAACAAAAAAAAGAAAATAAAATAAAATTGGGTTGCCTCCCGACAAGCGTTGTCATTTAACGCCCCTAGCTAGGCATAAAAACAAGAATAGATCTAGGTATTGTTGTATTTGGTATGCAATCCATAAGTGGCTTCCATAGTAGATTCATAAGGTAATTTAATTTTTCTTCCTAGGAAAATGTTCCATTCCTTTCCTTAACAGAAATTGGAACCTAATATTTCCTTCTTTCATATCAATAATTGCACCAATCGTTTTAAGGAAAGGTCTACCAGGAATAATAGGACATGTAGGATTGCAATCTATATCAATGAAATCTATGGGCACATAATTCCTATTTGCAACAATAAGAACATCATTAATCCTTCCCATAGGTTTCTTAATAGTGGAATCCGCAAGATGAAAATTTAAAGAACAATCATCAAATTCATGGAAACCTAACACATCACACAAAGTTTTTGGAATCGTGGAAACACTAGCACCCAAATCACATAAAGCATAGCATTCATGATCTCTAATTTTAATTTTAATATTAGGTTCTTCATGAGGATAATCAAAAGCATCAACGTTTTCCATGTTATTACCACTATCCTTATCAACGATAACCTCCCCAATTTCAGACATGATGGCAGCAATTTGCACAAAGAGCGGGCACACAAAAAGCAAGAAGAAGAGCGAATGGTACATAGGAGAATGAAAAAGAGGGCGATTAAAACGGCAAGGGTGAAGTGGGGGAGAGGAAAACAAGAGGGAAATGGAAAATAATGTAATGCCAGGGATATGAGTTTGTGATGGGTACTTGGTATGTCTTGACTTGTGCGTAGATCTCCCCGGCAACGGCGCCAGAAATGGCATGTTGACGAGAGATCAAATCTTCACTTGACTTGGTGCAACCTCCCCGGCAACGGTGCTAGAAGTCCTTCTTGCTACCTCTTGAGCATGCGTTGGTTTTCCCTTGAAGATGAAAGGGTGATGCAGCAAAGTAGCGTAAGTATTTCGCCCAGTTTTTGAGAACCAAGGTATCAATCCATTAGGAGGTAACACGCAAGTTCCTTGTACCTACACAAACAAACAAGAACCTCGCAACCAACGCGATAAAGGGGTTGTCCATTCCTTCACGATCACTTACGAAAGTGACATCTGATAGAGATAATAAGATAAATATTTTTGTTATTTTTATTGTATAGATTGGAAAATAAAGATTGCAAAATAAACAACGATAGAAATAGTAAGTGGATAGGAAAATAATATGATGGAAGATAGACCCGGGGGCCATAGGTTTCACTAGTGGCTTCTCTCAAGATAGCAAATACTACGGTGGGTGAAAAAATTACTGTCAAGCAATTGATAGAAAAGCACATAATTCTGAGAATATCTAGGCATGGTCATGTATATAGGCATCACGTCCACGACAAGTAGACTGGAATGATTCTGCATCTACTACTATTACTCCACACATCGACCGCTATCCAGCATGCATCTAGAGTATTAAGTTCATAAGAATAGAGTAACGCATTAGGCAAGATAACATCATGTAGAGGGATAAACTCAAGCAATATGATATAAACCCCATCTTTTTATCCTCGATGGAAACAATACAATACATGCCTTGCTTCCCCTGCTGTCACTGGGAAGGACACCGCAAGATTGAACCCAAAGCTAAGCACTTCTCCCATTGCAAGAAAGATTAATCTAGTAGTCCAAGCCAAACAAATAATTCGAAGAGACTTGCAAAGATATTAAATCATGCATAAAAGAATTCAGAGAAGAATTAAATATTGTTCATAGATAATCTTGATCATAAACCCACAATTCATCGGATCTCGACAAACACACCGCAAAAAGAAATACATCGAATAGATCTCCAAGGGAATCGAGGATAACTTTGTCCTGAGATACAAAGAGAGAGAAGAAGCCATCTAGCTAATAACTATGGACCCGATGGTCTGTGGTAAACTACTCACACGTCATCGGAGAGGCTATGGTGTGGATGTAGAAGCCCTCCGTGATCGATTCCCCCTCCGGTGGAGCACCAGAAACGGCCCCTGGATGGGATCTCACGAGTACAGAAGGTTGCGGCGGTGGAAATCGGGTTTTGTGGTGCTCTCGGATGTTTTAGGGGTATATGAGTATATATAGGAGAAAGAAGTAGGTCAGCGGAGCCACGAGGGGCCCACGAGGGTGGGGGCGCGCCTACCCCCCTGGGCACGCCCTCCTACCTCGTGGTCGTCTCGTTTCTTCCGTCACATCCAGTCCAAGTCTCCCGGATTGCGTTTGTTCCAAAAATAACTCTCCTGAAGGTTTCATTCCGTTTGGATTCCGTTTGATATTCCTTTTCTGTGAAACACTAAAATAGGCAAGAAAACAACAATTTTCACTAGCCCTTTGGTTAGTAGGTTAGTCCCAAAAATAATATAAAAAGGTATATTAAAGCCCATTAAACATCCAAAATAGATAACATAATAGCATGGAACAATCAAAAAATTATAGATATGTTGGAGACGTATCATGCCACCAACTCCTTGGGAGGAGTCTTCTTGGTGAAGTTGTTCTTGTTGGGGAAAGACTTGGCCTTGTCTTTTCATATAAGCTTGCCACCATTGTCTTCCCTCTTCTCGTATGGGCACTCTGCAACAAAGTGGCTCACATTGCCACAATTATAGCATGTCCTCACATGTTGGTTGACCTTGGCGCCACTTGAGTTGTTCTTGTTGAAGTTGGGCCTTGAGTTCTTCTTGATCCAAAATTGCCATGAAGCAAGAGCCATGTGCTCATGATAAGCATACTTGGTATCTTTGGGGAAACACTCCTCTTCTTCCTCTTCACCCTCTTCTTCCACACTAGCCTTGGCCTTCAAAGCAAGGTTGGGATTCTTTACTCATTGCGAACTCAACACCGCATTGTCGGCAGTCTTATCCAAGAGCCTCATCGCAACAAACTCATCCAACACTTCACTTGAGGACAAGGCGTGAAAGTACGGCCTTTGACAGATGACAGAGGACATGGCCTTATGGTAAGGCATCATGGCCTTGAGAAACTTGCACTTGATCCAATTGTCATCCGTATCCTTGCTCCCATGATCTCGGAGTGAGACCGCGCGAGTGGTTAATATCTTGTAAAGCTCACGAGGTTCTTCATCTTCATTCATTGCAAACTCATCGGCTTCATCTTGCACCACTTCATAGTTGGAGCGTTGAATGCTTGCGCTTCCCTTGTAAACGGAAACAACATGTTGACATGCTTCCTTGGCCATGGCGAAAGGTTGGAGATACACAATATCTTCGGGTGGAATTGCATCTTGGAGAATGAAGAGAGCAGACAATTTGTATTGATGATCCGCGGCTTCTCTAGAAGTGAAGTTCCTTGGGTCATGCGGGTAGAAACCTTGCTCAAGAATTCTCCAAAGATTAGTAGAACTATGATTTAAATGACGTTTAAAGTCATAGACCCAAGAGGCAAAATCCTCATTTTTCACAAACTTAGGAGGAGGACCAACATGATTCAAATGTGTGGAGGGAACCGGTCTTCCATAAGTAGGGGGTGGTTCAACATGGGCAAAGATGTCGTTTCCACTTATACCACTAGTCAAAGGAACTTTATCACTAGTAGATCCCCCCTTGTCAGAGTCACCATCCATCACCTTGTTAGCGGAATCGACCGCTTCCAACGGTGCGGTGGATAATTTAAGACCATCAAGAAAATCCTTAAACATGCCTTTGACCTCGGTCATCATGGAGGTTTTCAATGTGTCCAAAGCCGCATTGAACTCCTCAAGAGGGACCGAGGATCCCCCATCGGCCATAGACGAGTACAGATTCACACCAGAGTTCTCCTCCCCACTGTCTACGGTGTCAACCAAATTCTTAAGATGGCAAAGTCCTTAATAAAGAGACGAGGCTCTGGTACCAATTGAAAGGATCGATATAGTTGACTAGATGGGGATGAATAGGACACTAACAATTTTTAGCTTTTCTTTACCAAATTAAACTTTGCATCAATGTAGGTTTGTCTAGATATGCAACTAGGTGAGAAACCTATATGATGCAACAAGAATGAGCACACAAGCAAGCAAGGGATACAACACAATATAAGCTTGTGCAAGTAAAGGTAAGAGATAACCAAGAGTGGAGCCTGTGGAGATGAGGGTGTGTTACCAAAGTTCCTTCCCTTTGAGAGGAAGTACGTCTCCGTTGGAGTGGTGTGGAGGCACAATGCTCCCCAAGAAGCCACTAGGGCCACCGTATTCTCCTCGCGCCCTCACACAATGCGAGATGTCATGATTCCACTATCGGTGCCCTTGGAGGCGGCGACCGAACCTTTACAAACAAGGTTGGGGCAATCTCCACAACTTAATCAGAGGCTCCCAACAACACCACAGAGCTTCATCATAATGGAATATGGCTCCGCAGTGACCTCAACCATCTAGGGTACTCAAAAACCCAAGAGTAACAAGATCCGCAAGGTATTAGTGGGGGGAATTAAATTTCTCTTGGTGGAAGTGTAGATCGGGGCCTTCTCAACCAATACCTAGAAAATCAACAAGTTTGATTGGCTAGGGAGAGAGATCAGGCGAAAATGGAGCTTAGAGCAATAATGGAGCATGGGGAGGGAATAGGTAGTCAACCTGGGGAAGAAGACCACTTTTATATAGTGAGGGGAAAGATCAATCCGTTACCCACTTATTGAGCCCGCGACATGCGGTACTACCACACAGACACGCGGTAGTACCACAAGGGCATGTGCTACTACCGCTAGATGGTGCGGTACTACCGCTCGCGCAGCAGAGACCAGATGAGGCCCTGTTGCATATAGAAATGAGCGGTAGAACCGCCGAAGCGGTACTACCACGCGCTATTGCGGTACTACCGCAAGGCAGGGTTCAACTGGGTTGGGAAGGAACGGACTAATAAAATTACATCTGTGGCTACTGTTGCTGAGTTTTGGTCTGTGCGAAAATCCGGCATGGTACTACCGCCCGCAGGGAGCGGTACTACCGCATAGAGCGCGGATGTAAAAATTACTTCCGCACCTACTTCCGAGCGTGCCAGCGTTCTAGGCTAGAGGCCATAGTACTATCGTGGGCAAGGAGCGGTACTACCGCACAACGCGTTACTATCACTACCCTAGGCGGTACTACCATGGACCACTGCGGTACTACTGCTCCCTTGAGCAGTACTACCGCACGCCACAGAAACTATAGCACTTCGAGGCCTTCATCTTCGCATAGACAAGGGAAAACGACCGTTGCTCCAATGAAGCGAAGGAAAGGTGGTGCAAAGGAACATATGTGTACATGTTGATTCCACCCTAACCTTTCCGAAGAGGACACCCTCTTAATAGTATTGCTTTCCTACGACTCAAATCCACCGAAAAGAAACGTAGAGAAACACCGTCTTCGATAGGCTCCGAGGGGCACCGAATCGTCTTGTGCCTAGACATGAGATATCTAAAATGCTCAATGCACATGATTAGTCACCAAATGCATTGTCATCAATCACCAAAACCACAGAGGGAGAAATATGCCCTTACAAGAGGGACAGATCAAAGGCATCATGGGGCACTTATCTTTTTTTCATAATAAAATATGTAGGCATCTGCCAAACTTTAGTCTAAGTTATGTAATCTCCTTTATCCATATTTGTGTTTTGTAAGTTCTGTACTTGCTTATCAGCATATTGATGAAAAATAAAAGGCTTGTCGGGTACTTGTGCATGTATCAAATCCATGCTGAGGTGAAATGCCTCTATACATTCAAGTAAACAAGTTTTCCCCGGCAGGTTATTCTGTCAGACTACAACAAGGGACCCGCCCCTCTGCCGAACCTTTTCCTCCAAAGGCCACTTCAACCGCCCTAACCAAAGCAACGTTTGAGTCAAAGGATGGGAACACCTATGTTTCGAAGGTGGCGAGGTTTTCATATCCATAAGTTTCACTCCACCGAACACGTATGGATAAGAAAGAACTTATCTATTTGGGTTGTCAGGGACCGTCATGTAGGCTTTTCTTAATCCTTTTCTTCAGGATCGAGTCCGCGGAATGAATCCTGCAATCTTAGTGCAGATGAAAACAGAGCTACATGTGATCTTATCTACATGAACATGCTATCCTCATGATATGCTTATGCATGCATGCAATCTTCCTTGGGGCCCCTAGTGCTTTCTTTATTTATCTGTTGCTCAAGGTCTGCGCCTGGCTTTATACAAAGGGTTACATGCAACTTCGGCAAGGGTTGTACAAAAGGGTGGCTGTCGAGCAGGGCCCGACAGCCGCGCCTTATGGGTAGAACTTACAGAGATTCTCAATATTCCATGAGTGTGGCAACTTAATGCCATCTCCGGTCTCCAAATGGACTGCGCCGGGTCTGGTGACTCGTACTACCTGGTAAGGGCCTTCCCACTTCGGTGTCAACTTATTTGTACCCTTGGCGAACTGAACACGCCTATGGAAAAGGTCACCTTCCTCAAAGCCCCAGGCATGAATCCCGCGACTGTGATAGCGACGCAGGGCTTGCTGGTAGCGTGCTGCACGCGTAGCAGCCCAGAGATGGTTCTCCTCAAGTAGCACATCATCATCACGTCGGGGTGGTTCTTGCGCTACTTCATGATAACTCACAAGTATAGGGGATCACAACAGTTTTCAAGGGTAGAGTATTCAACCCAAATTTATTGATTCGACACAAGGGGAGCCAAAGAATATTTGCAAGTAGTAGCAGCTGAGTTGTAAATTAAACCACACCTGGAGATTAACTATCTGCATCCAAGTGATTAGTAGCAAAGTAGTATGATAGTTTTGATAGTAGTAGCAACAAAAATAGTAATGGTAACGGTGAGAGCAACATCAATCCCAAAACATAATGGATACTTGGGATCAAGCCCTAACAAAACTAACTCGATTACATGATGAATCTCATCCAACTCCTCACCGGCCAGCGAGCCTACAAAGGAATTACTCACTCCTGGTGGGGAGCTTCATCGAATTGGCGATGGAGATGGGTTGGTGATGACGAATATCGAAGATCCCCCTCTCCGAAGCCCCAAATGGACTCTAGATCTGGCCTCCCGATGAAAAATAGGAGGTGGCGGCGGCTGTGTCTCGTGAAACGCGATACTTCTTTCTCCCCGATTGTTTCTCCAAATATGTGATTTTATAGTATTAGGGTTGAGTTCTACTGGGCCACCATGTGGGGACAACCCACCTGGGCGCGCCTGGAGGGGGCGCCTTGGTGGGTTATGCCCACTCAGGTGCCCCCTCCGGTGGTTCTTGGTTCTGGAAATTCTTATTTATTGTATAAAAATCTTCGCAAAGTTCCATTCCAATCTGAGAACTTTTATTTCTGCACAAAAACAACACCATGGTAGTTCTGTTGAAAACAACGTCAGTCTGGGTTAGTTTCATTCAAATCATGCAAAGTAGAATCCAAAACAAGAGGAAATGTCAGAGTAAATAGCCAGGGGTAGCCTAGCCGGCTTCCCCTGGCCCTTCTGAAAAAATCACGAGCCCGTCCGGCTCTCAAGAATCCAAGACATGGAGCCACCTCACCCTTGCTGGCTGCCACCCAGGCAGGCTTTCGGAAGGCGGCCCGACTTTACCCCTCATGAAGAAAACCATGGGAGGCCGACTCGAAGAAGCCGGCTCCAAGATGCCGACTCGAAGAAGCCGGCTCCAAGATGCCGACTCCAAGAAGCCGGCTCCCATAAAGCGGTCGAGACCGTACCCTCAAAGTGTGCACCCACCTAATGGTGGTGCGACGGGGCGTGGCTATAGTGAAGCCTGCCACCCCCGAATCCCGGGGCACGCCTGGCACAGTGCGTCGTACGGAGTAGGCCTGACCCGTCCGGCGCGGCACTGTTGCCATGTTGACCTTGGTGTCACCCATGACGGGCCGCCAGCGTGGCCCACAGATGGTGGGCCCCTTCCGGCAGAGAGACGCCCGAAGGCGGCCATGCCTCCAACCAGTCAGCCCAAGACAGAGCCGGCTCCCCGCAGCCGGCTTGCCGCCTCCCTCGAAGGAGACGCCCCATTAAGGAGACCAGACGCGGTGAGGCTACAGCGATCGCCCGACGGGCGGCGGCACTGTAGCCGCGCCTACCACGACGAAGCCCACGTCACCAAGATGAAGCCACAGTAACCAGCCGCCTACCAGGCCCTGGACAGTGGGGCCTGCCTGTCGACCAAGGGGCCGGCAGCCGGCGGGGCCCACCAGTCGGCGGGCCCCAGCAGCCGGCGCAGAAGCCGGCGAGCGCAGTCACAGACGGCTGGGCCCCGCGCCCAGTCGGATTACCATTGTACCCCCGGGGGGTAGGCCTATATAAACCCCCCGAGGCACCCATGTAAAGGGTTGGACCCTCTGCTAGTCTTAGACACCACGCAAGGAGAGGAAGCAGGCTAGCCATGCCCTTCTTCCCCCTCACATCAAACAGCTCAAGGAGCATTGTGTAGCTACTTGTTCATCTAGTGATCATGCGGAGACCCCGCAGAGCAGCAGTAGGGGTGTTATCTCCAAGGAGAGCCCCGAAGCTGGGTAAGATCCGCCGGCGTGCATGTCTTCGCCTTATCCAGTTTCCAGGCAACGGTGATGTCTTACTGGCTCCCACAATGATAAGCCACCCGTTGGCATATGTCGCACCTACCACCCGACATTTGGCGCCCATCGTGGGGCCAGGTTCACCATCGTCCGGAGACCTGTTCTGGACGGGAACCCTCTTCCTCCCCAGCGAGCGTAGCCAGCCCGGCACGCCCGATGGCGCTTGCCACGACGCGCTGCAAGGCGTCACCAGCATCTGCGCGGCGAGCAGCCTCGCCGATCTCCTCGACGAAACCCTCATCTCCGACGAGCTCGCCTCCGATGCGGGCACCGACCACCTCGCCAACCTTCTCGGTCAGCTCCATGTCTCCAACGAGCCCGCTGCAGACCTGGAGTTGGTTGGCTCCACCGACCCGATGCCTGTCGACTCCGACACGGCCTCCTACGACACCTTCCCCACCAATGTCACGATCTACAACGACCCGCTTCCTCAAGCCGACGGCTGCGATGCTGTCACCACCGAAGTAATTGTTGTCGGCCACGGCAGCCCGGCCGACGAGAGCGCCCACGACTTGTCCGCCCCCCTCCCGGCCAATGCCGAAGACGAAGCACTGGAGGCACGCCGCCTCGCCCTCCTCGCAGAGGGCCGGAGGCTAGCCTCCGTGAGACGCCTCGCTGAGGCCTATCAGCGCGAAGCTGACCGCGCCGCCTTCGGCACGCCGGCCCCAGGCGGGCCAAGCCGGACCGGCCTTGTCAAGCAACGCGGTGCCATCATTGCCGACACGCTGGGAGTCGACCGCCCGGTTTATGCCACTCCGCTCGAGAACTTGCGTGCCGCCCAGGCGGCCGTAGACGAGTTGGACGGCTTGGAGGCCGAAGACCTCCCCCACATGACCCGGCGCATCCAGCAACTGAGTGACGTAGCCGCGCAGCGACATCAAGCAGACACCCGCGCGGGAAGCCCTCCCCCGCGCCGAGATCACGGCGCGACGTCCCGGACGTCGGCTACGAGCAACACCCGCGCGCGGCGCGAGAAAGAGCCGGCTGCCAGCCGCAGCCGGACCCGAATCTCCATCGAGCGAGACGCGGACGGCCATCCCCGAGCCACGGAATGGCGGGGCAACCCGCCTCCGCCTCGACCCCGTGGAGAGAGATATCCCACCCCGCCGCTAGTGGCGCACCCGACTCTCAGCGGCCGACTTGGTCGCCGCGAAGGAGTCGGCGAGAACGATGCCCGCCATCGGATCGACCGCCTGGCGCGATCCCTGGCGTTGGAAGAAGAAGACGATGTCGGCCCGCCTTTTTTCGGCCCCCGCATCCGTGATGAGCCTTTCCCCAAAGGGTTCTCGCTCCCAAGAGACACGCCCAAGTACAACGGCTCCGTGAAGCCGGAATATTGGCTAATCGACTACTCCACGGCAGTCAGCATAGCCAACGGCAACCGGCGCGTTGCTGTGAAGTACGTGCCCCTCATGCTGCAAGGCACGGCGCGGACCTGGCTCAACAGCCTCAAGCCTCTCAGCATCAACAGTTGGCTAGATTTCACCGAAGCTTTCATCCGCAAATTCACCAGCACCTACAAGCGGGCTCCCAAGCCCAGACAGCTCTCCTTGTGCGTACAAGGCCCCGCCGAGTCCACTCGCGACTACCTCACGCATTGGGCCGAGCTCCGCAATTCTTGCGAGGGGGTGCACAAGGTGCAAGCCATCGAGTACTTTACAGCCAGATGCCGAGAAGGCACCCTCCTCAAGCACAAGCTCCTCTGCGACGAGCCGGCTAACCTCGATGAGCTTATGGACATAGCGGACAAGTACGCCACCGCCGATTCCTTGATGAAGACCGAGCTTCGGGTGGACGCGTCCGGAAAGGTACTCAACCCGGCGCCCAAGACGCCGGATGGGGATTCCGGCCGACACCCCCACTCGAACGACCACAAGCGCAAGGGCCCCGCGCCACCTCCCGCCAGTCGGCAGGTGGCCACAGTTGAAGACGTGCCGCCTGAAGGGCGGCCCGCCCCCAAGAAACCCAAGGGCGGCCGACCGGCTTGGCAACCGGCTTTCTCCTACGAGCAAACTCTCGACGCCCCGTGCAAGTTCCATAGCGGCGTGAAGTCATCCAACCACACAACCCAGAAGTGCCATTGGCTCACCCGAATCTCCAAAGGCGAGGGGCTGGCGCCGCCTCCGCCTGCCGGCCCGCCGCCTCCGCCTCCGCCGCCACCGGCAGCTCGGCCCGCGGTCGGAGTCGTGCATGATGAGTTCCCTGACAAGCAAGCAACCTACATCATCTTTACAAGCCAGCCCGAAGACCGGCGCGACAAACGCCGAGAGCACCAGGAAGTTAGCGTGGTCGCTGCCGACCCTGCCAGACACATGCATTGGTCAGAAAAGCCCATCAGCTAGAGCCGGGCCGGCCATCCAGAGGTGATGCCGTCTCCCGGTTCTTATGCCCTGGTCCTGGAAGCCACCCTCGCGACGGACAGACGCACCGCCCGCTTCTCCCGTGTGTTGATAGACGGCGGGAGCAGCATCAACATCCTGTACCGTGACACCCTG
This sequence comes from Triticum urartu, assembly GCF_003073215.2. Taxonomy (NCBI): domain Eukaryota; kingdom Viridiplantae; phylum Streptophyta; class Magnoliopsida; order Poales; family Poaceae; genus Triticum; species Triticum urartu. The sequence continues at coordinate 226,064,925 of NC_053025.1, forward strand.
GAGAAGCTGAACGTCAAGACGAAGCAGCTCATGCCTACTCGGATAGTGTTTCATGGCATCGTACCCGGCTTATCCTGCGCCCCCATTGGCAAGATCAAGATCGATGTACTTTTTGGGGACAAGGAGCATTTCCGCCGGGAAGCAATCTGGTTTGAAGTGGTGGACCTGGAGAGCCCTTACCATGCATTGCTTGGCCGACCTGCCTGGGCCAAATTCATGGCAGATCCCCACTATGCATACCTCAAGATGAAGATACCAAGCACCAAAGGCGTCATCACCATTGCCGGCGATTACAAGAAGTCCTCTGAGTGCGCAGCAGCCAGCAGTCGGTTGGCCGAGTCCCTTGTGATTGCCGAAGAAAAGAAGATGCTGGACCGAGTCATGGCCATAGCCGGCAAGCAGTCGGCCGTGTCCCCCGACCCCAAGGAGCATGATGCTCAAGGATCTTTCCAGCCGGCCAAGGAGACAAAGAAGGTGCCTCTTGACCCCGAGCATCCAGAAAGGTTCACCGTCATCGGGGCAAACCTGAACAGCAAATAGGAAGGCGAGCTCGCCGATTTCCTCCGTGAGAATCGGGACATCTTTGCATGGTCCCCCAAGGACATGCCGGGTGTTCCGAGGAAATTCGTCGAGCACAAACTACACGTTCGAGAAGACGCAAAGCCAGTCAAACAACCCCTTCGCCGACTGTCGGAGGAGAAACGCAGGATTGTAGGGGAGGAGATAGCCCGACTTTTGGCAGCCGGCTTCATTATGGAAGTTTTCTTCCCAGAGTGGCTCGCCAACCCGGTCCTCGTGCTAAAGAAGAACAACAAGTGGCGCATGTGCATAGACTACACAAGCCTCAACAAGGCCTGCCCCAAAGATCCCTTTGCCCTGCCAAGGATAGACCAAGTGATAGACTCCACAGCCGGATGCGAGCTGTTGAGTTTCTTGGATGCTTACTCCGGATATCACCAGATAAAGCTGGATCCGGACGACCGCCTGAAGACCGCCTTCATCACGCCATTTGGAGCCTTCTGTTACCTGACTATGACATTCGGCTTGAGAAATGCCGGTGCCACTTTTCAGCGTTGCATGCAGAAGTGCCTCCTCAAGCAGCTCGGCAGAAACGCTCACGTTTACGTGGATGACATCATGGTGAAGACGGAGAAGCGTGGCACCTTGCTGGGAGACCTCAAGGAAACGTTTGAGAACCTGCGCCGATTTCAAATCAAGCTCAACCCCGAGAAATGTGTGTTCGGAGTGCCAGCCGGCCAGCTCCTAGGCTTCCTGGTCTCCGAACGCGGCATCGAATGCAACCCGGTGAAGATCAAGGCCATCGAGAGAATGGCGATCCCCACCAAGCTTCGAGACATTCAGAAGTTCACCGGGTGCTTGGCCTCCTTGAACCGCTTCATCAGCCGGCTCGGAGGGAAAGCTCTCCCCCTCTACCGCCTCATGAAAAAGAGCACTCACTTTGAATGGAACGACCAGGCCGACCAAGCTTTTCACGAGCTGAAGAAGATGCTGGCCACGCCACCTGTCCTCGCGGCGCCGACTGAGAAAGAGCCCATGCTCCTTTACATCGCCGCAACCAGCCGGGTGGTCAGCACCGTCATCGTAGTCCAACGCTCGGAAGAAGGCCGAGCCCAGCTGGTCCAAAGGCCGGTGTATTATTTGAGCGAGGTGTTATCCGCCTCAAAGCAGAACTACCCGCACTACCAGAAGATGTGTTACGGCATGTACTTCACCGCCAAGAAGCTGAAGCCCTACTTTCAAGAGCATCCCGTCACGGTCGTATGCACCGCCCAGCTGGCCGAGATCATAGGCAGCCGGGACGCATCCGGCCGGGTGGTGAAATGGGCCATCGAGCTGGCCCCTTACACAATCTTCTACCAGCCCCACACCTCCATCAAGTCCCAAGCACTGGCCGACTCCAGCATCTCACCGCCCAGCCCGCCCACCCTGGTGGCGGTAGCTACTTTGGCAGTAGAAGAAGTCGTGGCTCCGTCATGGGCCCAGTCCATCCTCAACTTCCTAGTAAACCAAGATCTGCCGGCTGACGAAACAGAAGCAAGACAAGTCCAACGTCGAGCCGGAGCATACACAACCGTCAACAGAGAACTAGTCAAGCGCAGTGTCACTGGAATCCTCCAACGGTGCGTTGAGCAAGAGAAGGGCATTGCAATCCTCAGAGACATTCACCAAGGAGAATGCGGCCACCATGCGGCCTCAAGATCACTTGTCGCCAAAGCCTTCCGCCGTGGTTTCTTCTGGCGGACTGCTTTGGATGACGCCAAAGAATTAGTTAAGCATTGCAAGGGATGCCAACTCTTCAGCTCCAAGCAACACATGCCGGCTTCGGCACTCAAGACCATTCCCCTCACTTGGCCCTTCACCGTTTGGGGACTAGACATGGTGGGCCCATTCAAGACGGCGCGCGGCGGCATGACGCATTTGCTCGTCGCCATGGACAAATTCACCAAGTGGATTGAGGCAAAGCCGATCAAGAAGCTGAATGGGCCGACTGCTATGACGTTCATCGCAGACATAACAACTCGGTACGGCGTACCACACAGCATCATCACCGACAATGGCATGAATTTTGCCAAAGGAGCCTTGGCACGTTTCTGCGCAGCCCAAGGTATCTGGCTGGACTTAGCATCCGTCGCCCACCCGCAGTCAAACGGCCAGGTCGAGCGAGCCAATGGCCTCATCCTCTCCGGCATCAAGCCCCGACTGGTCGTACCTCTGGAGCATTCAGCCGGCTGTTGGCTCGACGAGCTGCCGGCTGTCCTCTGGAGTCTGCGCACTACCCCAAACAAGTCAACCGGCTTCACCCCTTTCTTCCTTGTATATGGTGCTGAGGCGGTCATCCCAAATGACATCGAGTTCGACTCGCCTCGAGTAACCATGTACACAGAAGCGGAGGCCAAGGAAGCACGAGAAGACGGCATCGATCTGCTGGAAGAAAGCCGGCTGTTAGCCCTCAGCCGGTCTGCCATCTACCAGCAGGGTTTGCGCCGCTACCACAGCCGGAAGGTCAAGCCAAGATCTTTCCAAGAGGGCGATCTTGTGGTCCGGCTGATCCAGCGAACAGCCGGCCAGCACAAACTCTCGGCCCCTTGGGAAGGCCCCTTCGTCATCAGCAGAGCTCTAGGCAACGACTCCTACTACCTGATCGATGCACAGAAGCTGAAGGCACGCAAGAGAGACGACTCCGGCAAGGAGTCGGAACGACCATGGAACGCCAACCTCCTTCCAAAATTTTACAGTTGAAACGCCGTATGTATCACGCTAACTTTTGTATTAAGTACGAGACAATAGGCCCCCCGAGGAGGGCTCGGGGACTGCCATCTCTTATCTATGAATGAAAAGTATCATGCTTATGACCTTGTCATTTCATTTACTTGTTCCGTCCGGCACCGGGTTCGACTAGTCGGCTCGGGGACTGGCCGACTAGAGTTATATTAGATGTCCTACCCGCAGTCAGATAAGTAGTGTGCCGGCTCCCAAGCCTTCTCTTGCCAAAAGTCGCAGTTCGAAGAACCGGCTGTCCGGCTGGCAAGAGTTAAAGGCAGGAACGGGCGCCCACACAAAAAACGGCTAGGGACTAACAGACTAATATAACGAAAGCCGGTTTTTTCTCCCACCGCCGACTGGCTACCAGAGTAGCCGGCCGGCCGGTTTCCATTCACTTCACTTCAATCCAAGAAAGCTCAAGTACTTGCCTCCCCAAAGAGGGAAGGCGGCAAAGGAAAAAGGCTAAGGATAAAAAGCATACGCGAATGGAAACCAAACATGCACATAATAATATTTACATAAAAGACCTCCGAGAGGCCAGCATTCAACATAGTTTGGATACACCCCCAGTGGGTGGAACTGCGAAAACTTAATGAAGATTGTTCAAAAGACAACAAGCAGGAAAGATAAAGACGGCAGGTCAAGCTGGCGGAGCGACCGACGAGCCGGACTGGTTGGCGGAGACGGTCGTGCCAGCTGAAGGAGCGGCCGGCTGGCGAACTTCTGCTTGGTCACCACCTCCCGCAGAGGGCGCGCTTCCACGCGCCTCGTTGCTGGAGGCACGGTCGGCCTGAGGTCGGCCGGTTGTTCCACCAGCCGGCTCGACGTCTTCGCCGTCCTCCTCTTTGTCATCCTCGCCCTCATCGCTGGAGGCAATCTCCTCCGCCGAGTCCTCGCCCACCGCCGGGTTCAGCCCGAACCACTCCTCCGGCTGAGCAACACCGTCATCATCGATTTCGGGTGCGAAAACGCTGATGTCGGTGCACTCGGCGATCGTCGAAGCTCGTTGGGCGATAGCCGGCCTCACCTCCTCTAGCTCCGCATCGGCCTCCATCCGCCAAGTGCGCAGCTGGTCCAGGCTCAGCCCTGGGTACCAAGCCCGAACGAACTCCAACGCCCGCCTGGCTCCGAGGCGGGCCGCCGACGCCTTCCAAGCTTCAAAGCGACTGACTGCGACCTCTAGCCAGTCGGTGGTTCGGCTTGGGGTGCGGGGGATCGTCTCGCCGGGCCAGAGGGCGGCCAACACCTGCGCCCCGGCACATTGGAGCCGGCGAAGCATCCGATGAGCCGGCTGCAACCGCGCCTGGACAGCCAGGAGCTGCTCCTCAAGCATCCGGTTCGCATCCGGCGCGATGTTGGCCCCCGCCTGACGACGCGCCTCGCGATGGGCCTCAATGCTTTGGGCGGCGAAGGCGGAGTAGCTAGGGAAGTAGTCTGCACCAAAAAACAAGCAGCAGCTCAAGTTAAGCCAAAAACCCAGGCGGCAAGGGGCGGGAGAGGGGCGAGGAAGGCGGCTTACCGTCGATCAAATCCTCGATCCGGCCAAAGCCTTCATCCAGGGCTCGCCGGGTCTCGGCCCAGCTCGCCGCCTCGGTCTCATACTCTGCCTTCAGGGCGGCTTCGCTGTCCTGCGCCGCCTGCAGGGCCGCCTTGTGGCTCTTCTCCTGGTCAGCCAGCTTCTTGGCCAGGCGATCACGCTCCTGGACCAAGGCAGCGTACTCGGCATCCTTGGTATGAAGGGCGGCCTTCGCCTCGCCAAGCTCCCTCCTCAAGTCGGCGTTGGCCCCTGAAGACAAAGAAAAAGAAAAACCAATAAGGAAAGAGTCGTCAAGAAAGATCTGACCCGACTGCTCAGCAGTCGGCCCGAATCTCGGGTACTACACCCAGTGGGTGCGCTAACGTGCCCCCATAGGAGACAGACAAGATCGAGTACTTACTTCGGCTGTCGGCCAGGTCGTCGGTCCTCCGGCTCAACTCCCGAGCCTGGGAGTTGAAGGCGGCAGCACGGAGGTTGTGATATTCCTGAAAATTCAGACAAGAGGCAAAAATAAGGTAGCCGTCAAGAAAGATCCGACCCAACTGCGCAGCAGTCGGCCCGAATCTCGAGGACTACACCCAGTGGGTGCGCCGACGCGCCCCCACGGAAGAAATCAAGAAATCAAAAGCGGACAAGAATGAAGGACTCACCCGGATGGTGGCCCGCGTCGACAAGAACTCCTGGGTGAACTGTTGCAGCAGGGCGGCTTGAGCTTGCAGCCGGCTCCGGACCCCTTGAGCCGCCACATTCAGCTCGCCAGTCCCCCCGCTGGGAGTCCACTCGGACGTGGCAGTGCTGGCCGCCTCCAGATCTTCCGCCGACTGGCCTGCGCGTGCGACTCGGCGCAACTCCGGCGGAGCGGCGCCTCCCCCTTCGCGCCGGCCCGTCGCCGGCTGCACCTCGAGGCTAGCTCTGTTCTCCAGCTCACCCCCGGTCGGCCCCTCTGGCGCCGCTGATGATTGGCAGCCTTGGCCCGCTCCGGTTGGCGCTGTTGGCGGCGCTTTCCTCGCAAAGGCCACGGGGTCCTCCCCCCTTTCCATCAGCGGCGGGTCTTGGACGATCTCCTCCGCCAAGGGCAATGGGGTGTCGGGGGCCACGGCTCGAAGGGGAATGGCGAGCAGCGAAGGCTGGTTGCGCGAACCCTCCACCTCCGGCTCCGTGGTCGCCGCCTCCGTCTGGGCCTTGGCTGCCGCGTCGGCCTGCTCCCTCGCCGCCTGGGCGGCCGCTTTCTCTGCCGCCTCGCGCTCCTCCCGCGCTTCATGGGCGTTCCGCTCTGTGGCCTCCCTAAGGTCGGCGCGGGGGTCCACGCGGCGGGAGCTTGAAGAACCTCTAGTCAGCCCAACTACGGAGCCGCCCGGACCACGCTCAAGGGAAAGCGGTGCCCTGCACAGCAAGCGGAAGAAATTAAGAAGAATGCTCGAACAAGAAGAGAATGATGAAGAGCATGTGACAAGGCAATTGACAACTTACGCTGAGACCGCCTGAGGCTGCTTCACCGCCTTGCGGAAGCGGGCCGCTTCCGCGGCCGCCTCGTCTCGCTTGGTCGCCGCGGTGGAGGGTTTGGACTTCTTCGGCCGACTGCCGAAGAGGCCCGAAGCGACCCGGCGCTTCTGTGCGCCACCACCGGCAGCCGGCGCGATGGACGAGCCCGCGCCCTGATGGTCGGCCGTCGGCTGGCGACGCGGGGCGACTTCGGCTTCAGCATCGTCCGGCCAGTCCTCGAAGCTCGCGGTGAGCCTTGAGCCCCCGGGCTCGGCGTCGTCCCCCACGACGGCGTCTTCCATGGCGGCCGCCCGCAAGTCCGGATCGTCGACGTCGTCCGCCATGCGGTCGGGGGCATACTGACGTTCTATCCCCGCTGTCCCGGTCGTCGGCGGAAGAAGGGGGTTCTGCTAAGAAGGACAGACTGATTAGAAGCCGGCCATCATGAAGCCGGCTACCTATGAAAAGAAGGAAGAAAAGAAAACTAACCACGGGCGGAGGGTTGGCGCGAGAATACAGTGCCTTGCCGTATCGCCAGTCTTCGGCGAGTTTGCAATTTGAGATGTAGTTTACCATATACGATACCTCCGCATGAGGCATCTCCCTGGTGCTCAGCCGGCTTGGGTCGAAGCGGCCGCTCATCTGGCACATCATGTGGGGCCGGCTCTGGAGAGGAGATATCCGGCGCTCCACGAAGGTGGCCACCAAGTCGGCCCCGTTCAGGCCCTCCGACTGGATCATTACCCGAAGCTGGGAGACGGCGGCGTTCCCGGCCTGAGACAGTGACCGGGACCGGAAACTCCACGAGGGCTGCCTCCCAGCCGGCGGGCCGGCTACGTAAGCCGGTAGGTTGACGTGGTCTCCTTGCTCGGCGACGTTCTTCACGTAGAAATATGATTTCTGCCAGATCTTCACCGACTGGATCAGGGGGGTGGGCGGGAACGGGTTGTTCTCGCTCGCCCTCCTCATGGCGATGAAGGCCCCGCAGGGGGCGCGCACGCCCGCGACGACGTTGCCGAGTTTGCTCTGGAAGAACTCTCCCCAGAGCTCCAGCGTGGGGAGCAGCCCCAAGAAGCCTTCGCAGAGGGAGACGAAGGCCGACAGCAGCATCACCGCATTGGGCGTGAGGTGATGCGGCTGGAGGTTGTAGAACTCAAGGAAGGAGAGAAGAAATCCGCTCGCCGGAAGGCCGAAGCCGCGCAGGAAGTGCGAGCGGAAGACGACCCGCTCGCCCTCCTCCGGCGCCAGCGAGATCTCCGTCTTCGGCGCCAGACGGACCCGCACGAGGTTGGCGTCGGGCAGGCGCCGAGTCTGGCGGAGGAACTCCACGTGATCCTCATGGACGTTGGAGCCGTCCCACGAGCTTGACAGCGCCATGGGAGCGAGGCGATGTGGAGGCGCGGCGGCGCTGAGACGGGAGGCTGCGGCGGCAACGAGAGGAAGAAGCAAGGGCAAGAGGGGGCGGAGCGAGAGAGAGCGTGCGAACCTCTGTCGCTCCACCTCCTCCCCCTACTTATAGGCTCGCGTGGCGGGACCGAGGAGGCGCGGCGTGGGGAAGCGTGAGGATCGATCGTGCCCACTCCCCCACGTCCCGCGATTACTGTGCCATGATGGTGGAATAAAACCGCCGCGGGAAGGCGAGCGGCCCATGTGGGCCACGGAAGATCCGCGCTCGGACCGAGGCCTGCGAGTGGCGGGCCCGGGCCTATGACGACGTCCCGTCGCGCGCGTGCGTTGGCAGGATTTCCTCGCCACATGGTCCGCGCCCCCGCCTGCGAGAACCGGAGCTCTCTGAAGTCGGCGTGCACAAGCAAAGCCGGCTCTTCAGGATAGGAAGCTGACCAAGCTTCTCGTCCCTCTGTCCGCCTCGAAGCTCGATCAGCTTCGGGGACTACTGTCGGAGTAAATAGCCATGGGTAGCCTAGCCGGCTTCCCCTGGCCCTTTTGAAAAAATCATGAGCCCGTCCGGCTCTCAAGAATCCAAGACATGGAGCCGCCTCACCCTTGCTGGCTGCCACCCAGGCAGGCTTTCGGAAGGCGGCCCGACTTTACCCCTCATGAAGAAAACCATGGGAGGCCGACTCGAAGAAGCCGGCTCCAAGATGCCGACTCCAAGAAGCCGGCTCCCATAAAGCGGTCGAGACCGTACCCTCAAAGTTTGCACCCACCTAACGGTGGTGCGACGGGGCGTGGCTACAGTGAAGCCTGCCACCCCCGAATCCCGGGGCACGCCCTGGCACAGTGCGCCGTACGGAGTAGGCCTGACCCGTCCGGCGCGGCACTGTTGCCATGTTGACCTTGGTGTCACCCATGACGGGCCGCCAGCGTGGCCCACAGATGGTGGGCCCCTTCCGGCAGAGAGACGCCCGAAGGCGGCCATGCCTCCAACCAGTCAGCCCAAGACAGAGCCGGCTCCCCGCAGCCGGCTTGCCGCCTCCCTCGAAGGAGACGCCCCATTAAGGAGACCAGACGCGGTGAGGCTACAGCGATCGCCCGACGGGCGGCGGCACTGTAGCCGCGCCTACCACGACGAAGCCCACGTCACCAAGATGAAGCCACAGTAACCAGCCGCCGACCAGGCCCTGGACAGTGGGGCCTGCCTGTCGACCAAGGGGCTGGCAGCCGGCGGGGCCCACCAGTCGGCGGGCCCCAGCAGCCGGCGCAGAAGCCGGCGAGCGCAGTCACAGACGGCTGGGCCCCGCGCCCAGTCGGATTACCATTGTACCCCCGGTGGTAGGCCTATATAAACCCCCCGAGGCACCCATGCAAAGGGTTGGACCCTCTGCTAGTCTTAGACACCACGCAAGGAGAGGAAGCAGGCTAGCCGTGCCCTTCTTCCCCCTCACATCAAACAGCTCAAGGAGCATTGTGTAGCTACTTGTTCATCTAGTGATCATGCGGAGACCCCGCAGAGCAGCAGTAGGGGTGTTATCTCCAAGGAGAGCCCCGAAGCTGTGTAAGATCTGCCGGCGTGCATGTCTTCGCCTTATCCCGTTTCCAGGCACCGGCGATGTCTTACTGGCTCCCACAATGATAAGCCACCCGTTGGCATATGTTGCACCTACCACCCGACAGGAAAAGCATTAGGAAATGTACATACAACGCAGACGTATCAACTCCCCCAAGCTTAAACCTTTGCTTGTCCTCAAGCAGTTCAGTTGATAAACTGAAAGTGAAAAAGAAAAACTTCTACAAACTCTTTTGCTCTTGTTTACATAAATAAGCTTAAGTAGCAACCAGGTTTTCAACCGAAATTTTAACGTACCATGTTGGCGATAACTCTTAAAAATTATATTTACTCGTATCAATGGATTAATCAACTAGCGAACAATAATAAGATATCTCACACAATCAACACTTTGTCAAAGGAACCATGATATAATATGACAATAGTGGTATCTTGTTAGCCCTTTCTGAGACTGCAAAACATAAATGCAGATCACCTCCAAAGTTCAAGTAGCGACTAAACATTGTAATTCATGGTAGAAAAGATCAAGTTAGGATGCTCCCAACATTAGCTACACACAATGCATGAGGATGACAATAGTGCTCTCAAGTTTCGGCGCTTATTTGAGAAGTTGATGACACAATATAAAAGTAAATAGATAGTCCCTTCGCAGAGGGAAGCAGTGATTTGCAGTGGTGCCAGAGCTCAAGTTTTTAAAACATAGGTAAATGAAATTTTGAGAAATGCACCCTTCTTGTTTTGTAACACCCACGATGCGGCTATATCTCCCACGTGTCGGAGCATGACTTAGAGGCATAACCGCATTGTAGGCAATGTCGCAAGAGGGGTAATCTTTACACAACCCATGTACTGAATAAGAAAGAGGTACATAGTTGGCTTACAATCGCCACTTCAAACAGTACATAAATAGCATTACAATCATCCAGATACAATCAAGGTCCGACTACGAAACCAAAATAAAGACAACCCCAAATGCATAATGTCCCCGATCGCCCCAACTGGGCTCCACTACTGATCGTCTGGAAAGGAAACGTAGTATCGTCCTGAGTCCTCATCGAACTCCCACTTGAGCTTAGTCGCATCCCTGGAACGGTATCATCGGCACCTGCATCTGGTTTTGGAAGTAATCTGCGAGTCACGGGGACTCAGCAATCTCACACCCTCACGATCAATACTATTTAAGCTTATGGGTAGGGAAAAGGTATGAGGTGGAGCTGCTGCAAGCACTAGCATATATGGTGTCTAACATACGCAAATGAGAGCAAGAAGAGAAGGCAAAGCACGTTCGAGAATCTGTGATCAAGAAGTGATCCTAGAAATACTTACGTTCAAGCATAACCCGAGACCGTGTTCTCTTCCCGGGCTCCGCCGAAAAGAGACCATCACGGCTACACACGCTGTTGATTCATTTTAATTAAGTTAAGTTTCAGGTTTTCTACAGCCGAACATTAACAAATTCCCATCTGCCCATAACTGCGGGCACGGCTTTCGAAAGTTCAAATCCCTGCAGGGGTGTCCCAACTTAGCCCATCACAAGCTCTCACGTTGAACGAAGGATATTCCTTCTCCCAGGACGGCCCGATCAGACTCGGAATCCCAATTACAAGACATCTCGACAATGGTAAAACTAAACCAGCAAAGCCACCCAAATGTGCCGACAAATCCCGATAGGAGCTGCACATTTCTCGTTCTCAGGGCACACCGGATGAGACATCCTACGAGTAAAACCAACCCTCAAGTTGCCCCGAGGTGGCCCCACAGTCTATTCGGTTCGGACCAACACTTAGAGGAGCACTGGCCCGGGGGGTCTAAAATAAAGATGACCCTTGAGTCCGCGGAACCCAAGGGAAAAAGGCTAGGTGGCAAATGGTAAAACCGAGGCTAGACCTTGCTGGAGGAGTTTTATTCAAGGTGAACTGTGAAGGGGTTCCTGAGGGAGTCCTGGATTAGGGGGTGTTCGGATAGCCGGACTATACCTTCAGCCGGACTACTGGACTATGAAGATACAATATTGAAGACTTCGTCCCATGTCCGGAAGGGACTTATCTTGGCGTGGAAGGCATGCTTGGCGATATGGATATGCAGATCTCCTACCATTGTAACCGACTCTATGTAACCCTAACCCTATCCGGTGTATATATAAACCGGAGGGTTTTAGTCCGTAGGACAACATACACATCAACAATCATACCATAGGCTTCTAGGGTTTAGCCTCTCTGATCTCGTGGTAGATCTACTCTTGTACTACCCATATCATCAATATTAATCAAGCAGGACGTAGGGTTTTACCTCCATCGAGAGGGCCCGAACCTGGGTAAAACTTCGTGTCCCTTGCCTCCTGTTACCATCCGGCCTAGACGCACAGTTCGGGACCCCCTACCTGAGATCCGCCGGTTTTGACACCGACATTGGTGCTTTCATTGAGAGTTCCTCTGTGTCGTCGCCGTCAGGCCCGATGGCTCCTACGATCATCAATGGCGATGCAGTCCAGGGTGAGACCTTCCTCCCCGGACAGATCTTCGTCTTTGGCGGCTTCGCACTGCGGGCCAATTCACTTGGCCATCTAGAGCAGATCGAAAGCTACGCCCCTGGCCGTCAGGTCAGATTCGGAAGTTTAAACTACACGGCTGACATCCGGGGGGACTTGATCTTCGACGGATTCGAACCACTACCGAGCGCGCCGCACTGTCACGACGAGCATGATCTAGCTCTGCCTCCGAACAGTGCCCTGGAGGCCGCACCCGCATCTGCTCCGACACTTAGTTCGGAGCCAACCGCGCCGATCGAGGATAGGCGGTTGGACGCCGCCTCGGGGGCTGCGATCCCAACGACGGTTGAGCCGAACACCAGCCCCGTATTCTGCGGGACACGTGACTCCAAGGAGCTGGACTCCTCTCCGGACTCTGAACCCTCCACGCCCTGCCAATTGAATCCGATTGGGCGCCGATCATGGAGTTCACTACCGCAGACATCTTTCAGCACTCGCCTTTCGGCGATATCTTGAAGACACTGAAGTCTCTCTCTTTATTAGGAGAGCCCTGGCCGGACTGCGGTCAGCAAGGTTGGGGTACGGACGATGAAGAAATTCAAAGCCCACCCACCACCCACTTTGTAGCCACTGTCGATGACCTAACCAACATGCTCGAAGTCGACTCCGAAGACATCGACGGTATGGAAGCCGATGAAGGAGACGATGAAGAACCAGCGCCTGTTGGGCCCTGGAACGCCACCTTGTCATATGACGTATACACGGTGAACGCACCAAAAGATGACCACGAGGAGTGGAAGGACGCACCGAAGGCTTGTTCCCTCGAAAAGCAGACAAAACGGC